>NC_056739.1:617445387-617650387 GCF_019279795.1 Protopterus annectens
CGGGTCAGGTGAGTGTGCGATAATGATGGACCTTAGGGTTAGGGTTTGGGTTAAGGTAAGTGGATAGCTAGTGTAGGGTTAGATGTAGGATTTTATGTGTAAGGGTGTGGATTGCTGTTTTTTTGGCGTGCTTGTGTTGTGTCTGTGCTTCTTGGAACAAAGATTTTTTTTTCTGGGAAAAAATTCGCTGTTCTAAGCCTTCGATGGTTTTGCACTTCGAGGTTAGAAGTTCGAACATATGGTGTTCGAACTTCTGCCATTTCATTGAAGTGATATAGACCCGATGCCTGTGCTTACTCCTTGCTGATTTATAGGTAGTTGGGTCAGTACTGAGACATAATGCACATGGTAGTTCATACTCAGTATTTATATATATTGCTTTATATGCTAAGTACTGACACATGCACAGAAGTCTGTGCTTGCTCATTTCTGATATATAGATCATAGTACCAGTACTGAGACGCACATGGCAGTCCATACTCAGTGTTAATATATATATGGTTTTATGTGCACAGTACTAACACATGCACAGATACCTGTGTTTACTCATTACTGATAGATACGTGGCTTTATAATTACTGAGACATACATGCCAGTCCATACTCACTGCTTATATATATGGTTTTGTGTGCTCAGCACTGACACATGCATAGATGCATGTGCTTACTCATTGCTGATATATACGTGGTTGTATCAGTAATAAGACATATATGGCAGTCCATACTCTGTGGTTATATATATGGTTTTGTGTGCTCAGTACTGAAACATACACTGATGCCTCTGCTTATTCACGCTGACATATATGTGCTTGTGTCAGTACTGAGACATACATGGCAGTGCATACTCAGTGTTTATATATATTGTTTTATATGCTAAGTACTGACACATGCACAGATACCTGTGCTTACTCATTGCTGATATATACATGGTTATATCAGTACTGAGACTTACATGGGTGTCCATACTCAGTGTTTTATATATATATATATATATATATATATATATATATATATACATATATATATATATATATATATATATATATATATATATATATATATATATATAAATGTTTTTATGTGCTCAGTACTGACACATACACAGATGCCTGTGCTTACTCATTGCTGATATATACGTGGTTCTATCAGTACTGAGACATTCATGGCTGTCCATACTCAGTGTTTATAGATATAGATATATATATATATATATATATATATGTATATATATATATATATATATATATATGTATGTATATATGGTTTCATGTGCTCAGTACTGACAAATGCACAGATGCCTGTGCTTTCTCATTGCTGATATATACGTTGTTATAATAGTACTGAGACATACATGGAAGTCTATAGTCAGTGTTTACAAAAATATTTTTATGTGCTCACTACTGATGCATGCATAGATGCCTATGCTTACTCATTGCTGGTATATACATCAGTACTGAGACATACATGGCAGTCACTACTCAATGTTTATATATATATGGCTTTATGAGCTCAGTACTGACACATGCATAGATGCGTGTGCTTCCTTATTGCTGGTAGATACGTGGCTGTATAAGTACAGAGACATACATGACAGTCCATGCTCAGTGTTTATGTATGTATGTGTATATATATATATATATATATATATATATATATATATATATATATATATATATATATATATGTTTTTTGTTCTCAGTACTGACACATGCACTGATGCCTGGGGTCTATATTAGAACATCAAAGTTTGAAAATATCGAATGTTCTAATATCGAACCCAAAACAACGAACGCTGAAAATAGCAAAGCTGCAGAGCACCAAATTTTTTCCTAGGGAGAGAATTCAGTTGGCCGTTTCTGTGGCTTCACTATTTTCAGCACTGTGGTGGAAAATTGCAGGTCAGATTCAGGTAAGTGTGAGATTGTGCGGACGTTAAGGTTCGGCCGCGGGTTAGGTGAGTTAGGGTTAGGGTGCAGGTGAGGTGGGTCTGCGATAGTGACAGACTTTAGGGTTAGGGCAGGATAGGTGAGTTAGGGTTAGGGCACGGGTCAGGTGAGTGTGCGATAATGATGGACCTTAGGGTTAGGGTTTGGGTTAAGGTAAGTGGATAGATAGTAGTATATGTATAGTTTAGTGTAGGTTTAGTGGTAGGACTTTAAGTGTAAGGGTGTGGATTGATGTTTTTTTGGCGTGCTTGTGTTGTGTGTGTGCTTCTTGGAACAAAGATTTTTTTCTCGGGGAAAAAAATCGCTGTTCTAAGCCTTCGATGGTTTTGTGCTTAGAGGTTAGAATTTCGAACATATGGAGTTTGAACTTCTGTCATTTCGTCGATGTGATATAGACCCGATGCCTGTGCTTACTCCTTGCTGATTTATAGGTAGTTGGGTCAGTACTGAGACATAATGCACCTGGCAGTTCATACACAGTATTTATATATATTGTTTTATATGCTAAGTACTGACACATGCACAGAAGTCTGTGCTTGCTCATTGCTGATATATAGATCATAGAACCAGTACTGAGACACACATGGCAGTCCATACTCAGTGCTTATATTTATGGTTTTGTGTGCTCAGTACTGACACATGCATAGATGCATGTGCTTACTCATTGCTGATATATATACATGATGTCATCAGTAATGAGACATATAAAGCAGTCCATACTCAGTGATTATATATATGGTTTTATGTACTCAGTACTGAAACATGCACTGATGCCTCTGCTTATTGACGCTGATATATATGTGCTTGTGTCAGTACTGAGATATACATGGCAGTGCATAGACAGTGTTTATATGTATATGGTTTTATGTGCTCAGTACTGACACATGAACAGATTGCTATACTTCCTCATTCAGATATATCTGTGGTTGTATCAGTACTGAGACATACATGGCATTCCATGCTCAGTGCTTATATATATGGTTTTGTGTGCTCAGAAATGACACATGCATAGTTGCGTGTGCTTACTCATTGCTGATATATACGTTGTTGTATTCAGTAATGAGTCATACATGGCCATCTATACTTAAGTGTTTATATGTATGGATTTATGTGCTCAGTACTGACACATGCACAGATACCTGTGCTTACTCATTGCTGATATATACATGGTTGTATCAGTACTGAGACTTACATGAGTGTCCATACTCAGTGTTTATATATATATATATATATATATATATATATATATATATAGACATATGCATATATATATATATATGTATATATATATATATATATATTTTTTTTTTTTTTGTGCTCTGTGCTGACACATGCACAGATGCCTATGCCTACTTATTGCTGAGATATACATTGTTGGATCAGTACTGAGACATACATGGCAGTCCATACTCAGTGTTTATATATATATATATATATATATATATATATATATATATATATATATATATGGTTTTATGTGCACAGAACTGACACATGCACAGATGCCTATGCTTACTTGTTTGCGTCTTTCGGCTTTTCGCAGTTAGGGGTCGCCACAGTGGAACTCCGGTCCGCTAATGATTGGCAGTTGATTTTTACATACCGGCTTGCCAGACCTGATGCACATTCACGCATGTCTCCACACAGAAGATGCTCTAGCTGAGGATCGAACCGGACAGCGTCTTACTGTGAAGTGACAATGCTACCGCAGCACCACCACCACGGATGCTGCTGATATATACATGGTTGTATCAGTACTGAGACATACATGGCAGTCCATACTCAGTGTTTGTATGTATTGTTTTGTCTGCTCAGTACTGACACATGCAGAGATGCCTGTGCTTGCTCATTGCTGATATATAGATGCTTGCACCAGCAGTGAGACATACATGGCAGTCCATACTCAGTGTTCATATATATGGTTTTATGTGCTCAATAATGACACTTGTACAGATGCGTGTGCTTACTCATTGCTGATATATACGTATTTGTATTAGTACTGAGACATGCATGCCAGTCCATACTCAGTGCTGTTTTATATGCTCAGTACTGACAGATGCACAAATGTCTGTGTTTACTCATTATTGATCGATATGTGGCTGTATATGTACTGAGACATACATGGCAGTCCACACTCAGTGTTTATATATATGGTTTTATGTGCTTAATAGTGACAAATGCACAGATGCTTGCGCTTACTTCTTGCTGGTATATATGTGGTTGCATTAGGAATGAGACATACATGGCAGTCCATACATAGTATTTATAAATATGGGTATAAAGAAAAAAATTATCAGTTTCAACAATTGGCTGTTTCTGGATTCATTCAAAGGGGATCCAGTGTCTGTCCACCTGGGATGACATGCTAGACAAGCCATGCTGCTTCACTAGAGATGGCTTGCACCTGTCACCCTTAGGCTTTCAAATACTGGCCAAGGCTCTTGCCACCCCCATAGTGCCTTTTTTAGGTAAGACTCAAAAGACAAACCCACCACCATAAATAGCACAAGTAACAAAAAACTGAGGGTAATGCTACTCAATGCCAGAAGTCTAAACCTCAAAATGCATGCACTCGAGGCACTCTACAGTATGGAGAAAATCAATATATGTGCAGTAACAGAAACCTGGTTTAAGGCTCCAGAGAGCACCCCAGCACTACCAGGCTACAACTCATACCATACATTTTAGCCACAGAACCCAGACCAAAATACAAAAGGCGGGGTTGTATCAATATTCATCAAGGATACCCACAATTCAAGGTTAGTGGCACAGCACGATGCTCCAGAGATCATCCACGTGCAACTAACAATGGGCAAAACTGCAATTCAAATTGTAGCTTGCTACAGATCACCCACCATGTCCCAGGACCCCCATTACACATTTCTGGAAACACTGGAAAACATAAAGGTCATACCAAACACCCTAATATTGGGTGATTTTAGTTACCCAAACATTAACTGGGAGAACTACTCAAGTACTAACTCCCTTGCAAAACATTTCCTAGAATTTATAAACTCAAACGACCTGGATCAACTGGTCAACACTCCCACCAGAGGTGACAACATATTGCACCTGGTCATCACCAATGTGGGTGACCGGTATTCCACAGGTCAACTCCTCGCTGGTTAGATCTGACCATAAACAAATCACTTTGGATATCCACATTCCGCCCCCACCCCCAGACAAGGAAACCACCATGAAAAACTTTTCAAAAGCAAACTTCACGTTACTTAAGACCGAGGTGGAAAGTTTCAAAGCCCCCATGCTAAAGGATAATGCTGTCCAAGAAGCAAAATCCTTTACTAATGCAAATCCTTTACTAATGCATTCTACTGGCACCTACAAGAATGCATGGCTCATGCTATCCCAAGCAAAACCAAGCCTCACTCCTCCAAGAAAAGGAAACCAGTCTGGTGGACCACTGCCATAAACAAACTATGCAATAGAAGGAGGAAACTAGTACAGAAAAGAGTAAAATCCCAAGAAGGGAAGACATCCCTGATCAGTATCAGTAAGAAACTACAATCCCTCATAAAATCATCCAAGGCGAGCTTCGAAAGAAAAATTGCCAAGGACTCCAAAGATAACCACAAGACATCCTTTAGCTATGTCAAGAATCTAAGTGGCATTGCTCAGATCTGCTCGGAGTTAGTGCAGAATGGCACAAAATACACTGAACCGACAGATATTGCCAACATCCTGGCAGACAGTTTCAGTGCCAACTTCACCCCTTCTCACCCCCAAAAGGGCCCATAACCATACCAGAAGAATGTAGAGCTCCTGAAATCACAGGTTAAAACAGCCTTCTCCAAAGCCAAAAACACAGCATCAATGGGACTGGATGGTGTCCCAGGCTGCATCCTACACAAGCTCAAAGATGGCCTAACCCCTCACCTAAAAACACTGTTCAAACTCAGCCTCTCCACAGGCTACGTACCCATAGAGTGGCACACAGCAACACATGGTGAGAGTTGCAGGAGCTAGGTCCGACTCTAAACTAGTTACAAGTGGTGTTCCCCATGGCTCAGTCCTAGGAACCCTCCTGTTTGGCATATACTTCTCAGAGATACAGGCGGGCAAGCACAGAAGGACTATGGCTGACCAAGTTCACAGACGACTGCAAACTAGGGGCTATAATTGACTCTCCAGCTGGCACAGACATCCTCCAAAAGGGTCTCACTGAGACGGATACCTGGTGTCAAAATCATGGCCTCAAGCTAAATGCCAAAAAGTGCATAGTCATCCCCTTTGGAAGAAACAAAGTACCCACAAACTATCACATAGGTGGTAGTCCCCTAAATACGGAAGACGTAATAAGGGATCTGCGGACACAAGTAGATAGTAATCTCTCCTTTGATAATAACATTGCCAAAGTGGTTAGAAAATCCTTCTATGTGGCCCACCAAATCACAAAAGGGTTCGCATCCAGATCAAAAGAGGTCATTGTGCCCCTCTACTCATCACTCATCAGACCCATCATAGAGTACAACACACCATTTGGGATGTACCTTACAAGACACCTGCAACAGCTGGAAAGACCACAAAAGTACCTCACCAAGAGGTTCACTGGCCTCAAACAGATCCCCTATACAGCGCGACTGAAGAAACTCCAGCTGTACTCGGTTGCATACCGCCTACTCAGAGGTGATCTCGGCCTGACATACAAGGCCATGTCCAACCTAAAATTGATGGACATGCTCAACCTAAAGAAAACCATATCCCCTCAAGCAACATGCTCTAGGGATCTAAACCTCACCAGAATGTAAATAGGACATGCTGGAGGGATAGATTCCTGTCCCAGAGACTTCCCATGCTTTGGAACAAGATTCCAATCTACATTAGGCAGAGCTACTCGCTAACATTCTTCAAGAAAAACCTTGATCAGTGGATTGGAAACAGAAAGTTTACCCCGGGGATCACTTCAGTGGCTATGCTGGACAGAGGCACAGGGAATTAATCTAAGGGGGTGTTGAAAGCCAACACATTCTGGCTAGGCTTATAAATGCTTCCGGGCAGATAGCCTAGTACCTACCTATGAACCTATGAACCTATGGATTTATTTGCTAAGTAGTGCCACATGCACAGATGCTTGTGCTTACTCATTGCTGATATATACATGGTTGTATCTCTACTGACAAATACATGGCAGTCCATACTCAGTGTTTATCTGTCTATGTATCTATATATATATAATGGTGGGTGTGGGGGCATAGCCACAAATCATTTTAATGTATTCACTATTATAAGAAGGTATATCCATTAGAAATGCATTGATATATATATATATATATATATATATATATCTATATATATATATATATATATATATATATATATGTATATATCTTTAGTAAAAACTATTGGCTGTGCCCCCCACACCCCCCCTTATTTAATATTCTCACTCCAGGGTTGCACTGCAGTGGGGCAGGGGCTATATTCTATTTTCGACCAAATGAACTTCGACCAAGTGAGCTTTCAGTGAAGTGAGCTTTCAGTAAAGTGCAATTCGACCAAATGTATGGAATCCATATATATATATATATATATATATATATATATATATATATATATATATATATTTATGGTTCTACCTGACATAATCAAAACCCCAGAACACCGACAACGAAATTACCGACACCACATAACCGACAGTGCAAAAACACGAAACCTCACATGCCCGACAATGAAATAACCGACGGTACACAAACACGAAACCTCATACACTGCACACACCACAATAACAACAATCAACAAACAAAACACATCCCCTGTCCAAAAACCACACACACAACACAAGCACACCAAAATCCCTACAAACCCACACTAAACCACACATACACAACCCTAACCCAAACCCTAACCCTAAGGTCCGTCACTATCGCATACTCAGCTAACCTGCGCCCTAACCCTAACTCACTTAACCCTCCCCTAACCCAAAGACTATCACTACCGCACACTTACCTAACCCAGTCCCTAACCCTAACTCACTTAACCCACCCCTAACCCAAACACTATCACTACCACAAACTTACCTAACCCGCGCCCTAACCCTAACTCACTTAACCCGCCCCTAACCCAAAGACTATCACTACCGCACACTTACCTAACCCAGTCCCTAACCCTAACTCACTTAACCCACCCCTATCCCCACAGACCGTCAATATCCACACTTACCTTACTCGCACCCTAACGTCCGTCACTACCGCATACTTAGCCTTTTCCAATGTCGGCATCCTTGGCATCGGTGTTTTCATCCATCGCGTTGGTCTTCTGCTTGTCGATCTTCTGGTGCTCGCAATTCGCTTGTCGGTGTTTTCCACTGTCGATGATGTCAGGTAGACCCATATATATATATATATATATATATATATATATATATATATATATATATATATATATATATATATATATATATATATATATATATATATATATATATATTTATGTGCTCAATACTGACATATGTACAGATGCCTGTGCTTACTCCTTGCTGATATATACATGGATGAATCAGGAATGAGTCATACATGGCAGTCCATATAAAGTGTTTATAACTATGGATTTATTTGCTCAGTAGTGTCAGATGCACTGATGCCTGCACTTACTCACTGCTGACATATACGTGCTTGTAACAATACTGAGACATACATGGCAGTACATACTCACTGTTTATACATATTGTTTTATCTGCTCAGTACTCACACATACACTGATGCCTGTACTTACTCATTGCTGATATATACGTGGTTGTATCAGTACTGAGACGACTTACATCGAAGTCCATCCTCAGTGTTTTTATATATATATATATATATATATATATATATATATATATATATATATATATATATATGAATATATATAAATATATGTGTGTTTTTTTTTGTGCTCTGTACTCACACGTGCACAGATGCCTATGCCTACTTATTGCTGAGATATACATGGTTGGATCAGTGCTGAGACATACATGGCAGCTCAGACTCAGTGTTTATATATGTATGGTTTCATGTCCTCAGAAGTGACACATGCAGAGATGCCAGTGCTTACTCATTGCTGATATATACGTCGTTGTATCAGTAATGAGTCATACATGGCCGTCCATACTCACTGGTTATATATATGGTTTTATGTGCTCAGTACTGACACATGCACTGATGCCTGTGCTTGCTCACACTTATTTATATGTTGTTGTGTCAGTCCTGAGACATACAGAGCGGTGCATACTCCGTGTTTATTTATATATATATATATATATATATGGTTTTATGTGTTGAGTACTGACACATGCACAGATGCCTTTGCTTACTCATTGCTGATATATACATGGTTGCATCACTACTAAGACTTACATGGCAGTCCATATTCGGTGTGTGTATACACATATATATATATATATATATATATATATATATATATATATATATATATATGTGGGTGGCGCAGTGGTGCAGTGGTTAACGTTGTCACCTCACAGCAAGAGGTTCTCCAGTTCGATTCTCAGCTGGGGTTCCTTCTCTGTGAAGTTTGCATGTTCTCCCTGTGTTCGCATGGGTTTCTTCCCACATTCCAAAGACATGCATTTGGAGCATTTCTCCCCAGGCCTCCGCTGAAAACAGGCTCTGTGGAACCTAGTCGGACTTTCCCGGTCAACAAATGTTAAATAAATAAATAAAATAAAATATATATATGGAATACATGCATTTCATTGAACAACCATCCATCGATCTGGTACAACACTGACCTGCAATGCCGCATCTCCCTTTGCTGAACAGTCGGAATGTCGAACAAAACACCGAATTCGATATTTCTGTATCTATGGTTTTATGTGCTCAGAACTCACACATGCACAGATGCATGTGGTTCCTCATTACTAGCATATACGTTGTTGTAATAGTACTGAGACATACATGGCAGTCCATACTCAATGTTTCTATATATAGCTTTTTGGGCTTAGTACTGAAACATGCACAGATGTCTGTCCTAACTCATTACAGATATATACATGGTTGTATCAGTACTGAGACATACATGGTAATCCATACTCAGTGTTTATATGTATGGTTTTATTTGCTAAGTACTGACTTATGCACAGATGCCTGTGCTTACTCATTGCAGATATATATGTGATTACTCATTGCAGATATATATGTGGTTGCTTCAATATTGAGACATACATGAATGTCCATACTCAATGTTTATAGATATGGTTGTATGTTCTCAGTACTGACACATCCACAGATGCCTCTACTTACTCATTGCTCATATATCATTGGTTGTATTAATACTGAGGCATACATGGCAATCAATACTCCGTGTTTATACATATGGTTTTGTGTGTGCATTCCTGTGCTTACTCACTGCCAGTACGTATGTGGTTATATCAGTAATGAGACATACATGGCAGTCCACACTCCGTGGTTATATATATGATTTTATGAGCTCAGTACTGACACATGCACTGATGCCTGAGCTTACTCATGCTGATATATATGTGGTTGTATTAGTTCTGAGACATACATAGCATTCCATACTCAGTGTTTATAAATATGTTTTTATATGCTCATTACTGACACATGCACAGACTCCTGACATTACTCATTGCTTATTTTTACATGGTTGCATCAGTACTGAGACATACATGCCAGGCTATATTCAGTGTTTATATGTATGGTTTTATGTGCTCAGTACTGACACATGCACAGATGCCTGTCCTTACCCATTGCCAATATATACATGGTTGCATCAGTTATGAGAAATACATGGCAATTCAGACTCAGTATTTATATATATGGTTTTATGTGCTCAGTACTGACACATGCACAGATCCCTGTGCTTACTCCTTGCTGATCTATATGTTGTTGCATCAGTGATGAGACATATGTGGCAGTGCATACTCAGTGTTTATAAGTATGATTTTATGTGCTCAGTACAGACACTTGAACTGACATATACATTGTTGTGTCAGTACTGAGACATACATGGCAATCTATCATCAGTGTTTATACATATGATTTTATGTGCTTAGTACTCTTAGTCATTGCTGATATATACCTGGTTCCATCAGTATTAAAACGTACATGGCAGTCTATACTCAGTGTTTATAAATATAAATATATATATATATATATATATATATATATATATATATATGGATTTACCGTAGTAGATCGACATGTGAAATCAGCGAAAATGACTTCACCGACGCCAGAAGATCGACAAGGCAGAAGACCGACGGAGGAAGACACCGACGCTGAGAACACTGCGATGGGGAAAGGATGTGTAAGTATGTGGTAGTGACGGACGTTAGGGTGTGAGTAAGGTAAGTGTGCGATGTTGACGGTGTGTAGGGGTAGGGGTGGGATAAGTGAGTTAGGGTTAGGGTGCAGGTTAGGTAAGGGTGCAAGTAAGGTATGTGTGCGATGTTGGCGGTCTGTAGGGGTAGGGGTGGGATAAGTGGGTTAGGGTTAGGGCACGGGTTAGGTAAGGGTGCGAGTAAGGTAAGTGTGCGATGTTGGTGGTCTGTAGGGGTAGGGGTGGGATAAGTGAGTTAGGGTTAGGGCGCGGGTTAGGTGAGTGTGCGATAGTGACGGACCTTAGAGTAAGGGTTTGGGTTAGGGTTGTAGATAGTTGTGTATGTATGGGTTAGTGTTGGTTTGTAAGGATTTTGGTGTGCTTGTGTTGTTTGTGTGGGTTTTGGATAGGGATTTGTTTTGTTTGTTGGTATGATGTGTCCGGTGTATGCGGTGTCGTGTTTGTGCACTGTCGATGTTCTGGCGTCGGTGAAGTAATTTTTGATCTTCTGGCGTCGGTGAAGTCGTTTTCGCTGTTTTATCATGTCAATCTAGTAAGGTAGATCCATATATATATATATATATATATATATATATATATATATATATATATATATATATATATATATATATATATATGGTATTATGTGTTCAGTACTGACACATCCACAGATGCTTACTCATTGCTGATTTATCCATGGTTGTGTCAGTAATGAGACATACATGGCAGTCCATACTCAGTGGTAATATATATGGTGTTATGAGTTCATAACTGACACCTGCAGTGATGCCTGTGCTTAATGACGGTGATATATATGTGGTAGTGTCAGTACTGAGATGTACATGGCAGTGCATACTCCGTGTTGTTATGTATGGTTTAATGTGCTCAGTATTGACACATGCACAGACGCCTGTGGTTACTCATTGTTGATATCTACGTGGTTGTCTCAGTTCTGTGACATACATGTCAGTCCGTACTAAGTGTTTATGTAGATGTGGTTTTACCTGCTCAGTACTGACATGTGCCTAGATGCTTCAGCTTACTCATTGCTGATATATACGTGTTTGTATCTCTACTGAGGCATACATGGCAGTTCATATTCAGTGTTTTTATATCCATCTATCTACATATATATATATATATATATATATAGATATATATATATATATATATATATATATATATCTCTGTATATCTATCTATATATATGTATATATATATATATATATATATATATATATATATATATATATATATATATATATATATGCTCTTATGTGCTCCTTACTGACACATGCACAGATGCCTGTGCATACTCATTGCTGATATATATATGTGTAATGTCAGTACTGAGACTTAAATGGCAATGCACATTCCATCTTTATATATATGGTTTTATGTGCTCAGTACTGACACATGCACAGATGCCTGTGTTTACTCATTGCTGATATATATATATGGGGTTATATCTCTACTGAGACATACATGGCAGTCCATACTCAGTGTATATATATATATATATATATATGTTTTATGTGCTAAGTACTGACACATACACAGATGCCTGTGCTTACTCATTGCTGATATATACGTGGTTGCATCAGTACTGAGGCATACATGACATTCCATAGTTAGTGTTTAAAAATATGGTTTTATGTGCTCATTACTGACACATGCACAGACTCCTGAGCTTACTCATTGCTGATTTATACATGGTTCCATCAGTACTGAGACATACATGGCAGTCCATACTCAATGTTTATAAATATGGTTTCATGTGCTCAGTACTAACACATGCACAGATGCCAGTGCTTCCTCATTGCTGATATATACGTTGTTATAGTAGTATTGAGACATACATGGCAGTCTATACTCACTGTTTATCATTATGGTTTTATGTGCTCAATACTGACACATGCATGCAATATTGTGCTTACTCAATGCTGATATATACCTGGTTGTATGAGACTGAGACATATATGGCAGTGCATACTCTATGTTTATATATATGGTTTTATGTGCTCACTACTGACACATGCACAGATGTCTGTGGTTACTCATTGCTGATATATATGTGGTTTTACATAGCAGTCCATACTCAGTGTTGATGTATATATATATATATATATATATATATATATATATATATATATATATATATATGTATATATATATATATATATATATATATATATATATATATATATATATATATATATATATATATATATATATACATATGTGTGTGTGTGCTCAGAACTGACATATGCACCATATGCACAGATGGGTATGCTTACTTATTGCTGTTTTATACATGGTTACGTCATTAGTGTGACATACATGGCCGACATTACTCAGTATTTATATATATGGTTTTATGTGGTCAGTACTGACACATGCATAGATGCCTGTGCATACTCATTGCTGATATATACATGGTTGCTTCAGTACTGAGACATACTGTACATGGCAGTCCATACTCAGTGTTTATATATATGGCTTTATGTACTCAGTACTGACACATGCATATATGCCTATGCTTACTCATTGCTAATTTATAAGTGGTTGTATCAGTACTGGGACATACATGGCAATCCAAACTCAGTATTTATATACATGGTTTTATCTGGTCAGTACTGACAGATGCACAAATGCCTGTGCTTACTCATTGCTAATATATATGTGGTTGCATGTACTGAGAAAAACATGGCAGTCCACACTCAGTGTTTATATATATGGTTTATGTGCACAATACTGACACAAACACAGATGCCTCTGCTTACTACTTGCTGATATAAACATGGTTGTTTCAGGAATGAGGCATACATGGCAGTCCAAACTCAGTGTTTATGAATATGGTTTTATGTGTTCAGTACAGGCACATGCACAGATGCTTTACGTGGTTGTATCAGTACTGAGACATATATGGCAGTCCATACTCAGTGTTTATACATATATATAGTTTTATGTGTTCAGCACTGACACATGCACAGATGCCTGTGCTTACTCATTGCTGATGTATGCATGGTTGTATCAGTAATGAGACATACACGGCAGTGCATACTCTGTTTATATATATGGTTTTATGTGCTTACTACTGATACATGCACAGATGCCTGTGCTAACTCATTGCTGATATATACGTGGTTGTATCATTACTAAGAGATACATAGCAGTCCATACTTAGTGTTTATATATATATATATATATATATATATATATATATATATATATATATATATATATATATATGTGGTGATATGTGCTCAGAACTGACCTATGCACAGATGCCTATGCTTACTTACTGCTGATTTATACATGGTTGCATCATTACTGAGACATAGATGGCTGCCACTACTCTGTATTTATATATATGGTTTTATGTGGTCAGTACTGACACATGTACATATGCCTGTGCTTACTCATTGCATATATATACATGGCTGCATCAGTACTGAGAAATGCATGGCAGTCCACACTCAGAGTTTATATATATGGTTTTATGTGCTCAATATTGACACAAGCACAGATGCCTGGGCTTACTACTTGCTGATATATGCATGGCTGTATCAGGAATGAGACATACATGGCAGTCCAAACTCAGTGTTTATATACATGGTTTTATCTGCTCAGTACTAACACATGCACAGATGCCTGTGCTTACTCATTGCTAATATATACTTGGTTGTATCAGTACTGAGAAATACATGGCATTCCACACTCAATGTTTATATATATGGTTTTATGTGCACAATACTTACACAAGTACAGATGCTTGTGCTTACTACTTGCAAATCTACACATGGTTGTATCAGGAATGAGACATACATGGCAGTCCATACTCAGTGTTTATTAATATGGTTTTACGTGTTACGTACAGACACATGCACAGATGCCTATTCTTACTCATTGCTGATGTATACGTGGTTGTATCAGTACTGAGACATACATTGCCATCCATACTCAGTGTTTATATATATAGTTTTATGCGCTCAGTACTGACACATGCACAGATGCCTGTGCTTCCTCAGTGCTGATATATACGTGGTTCTATCAATACTGAGACATACATGGCAGTCCATACTCAGTGCTGCTTTTTGTGCTCAGTACTGACGCATGCACAGATGCCTGCTCTTACTCATTGCTAATATATACATGGTTGTATCAGTACTGTGAAATACATGGAAGTCCATACTCAGTGTTTATATCTTTGGCTTTATGTGCTTAGTACTGACACATGCACAGATGCGTGTGCTTACTCATTGCTGATATACATATATGTTTGTATCAGTACTGTGACATACATATCAATCCATACTCAGTGTTTATATATATGGATTTATGTGCTCTGTACGGGCACATGCACTGATGGCTGTGCTTACTCATTACTGAAATATATGTGGTTGTATCACTACTGAGACATACGTGGCTGTCCATACTCAGTGTTTATACATATGGTTTATGTGCTTAGTAGTCACACATGCACAGATGCCTGTTCTTAGTCATTGCTGATATATGCTTGGTTCCATTAGTATTAAAACCTACATGGAAGTCCATACTCAGTGTTTATATATATGGTTTTTATGTGCTCAGTCCACAGATGCCTCTGCCTCTGCTAACTCATTGCTGATTCATCCGTGGTTGTATCAGTACTGAGATATACATGGAAGTCCATACGCCGTGTTTACATATATGACACATGCACAGATGCCTGTGCTTACACATTGCTTATATCTATGTGGTTGTCGCAGTTCTGAGACATACATAGCAGTCCATACTCATTGTTTATATGTGTGGTTTTATGTGCTCAGTACTGACACATGCACAGAGGCTTGTGCTTACTCATTGCTGATATATATGTTGGTGCATCGGTACTGAGACTTATATGGCAATCCATACACAGTGGTTATATATATGGCTTTATGTGCTCAGTACTGACACATGCACAGATGCCTGTGCTTACTACTTGCTGATATAAACATGGTTGTAAGAGGAATGAGACATACATGGCAGTCCATACTCAGTGTTTTAAAATATGGTTTTATCTGCTCATTACTGACACATGCACAGATAACTGTGCTTACTCATTGCTAATATTTACGTGGTTGCATCAGTACTGAGAAATACATGGCAGTCCACACTCCGTGTTTATATATATTGTTTTATGTGCACAGTACTGACACAAACACATATGCCTGTGCTTACTACTTGCTGATATAAACACGGTTATATCAGGAATGAGACATACATGGCAGTCCATACTCAGTGTTTATAAATATGGTTTTATATGTTCAGTACAGGCACATGCACAGATGCCTGTGCTTACTCATTGCTGATATATACATGGGGTTATCAGTACTGAGACATATATGGCAGTCCATACTCAGTGTTTATCTATATAGTTTTATGTGCTCAGTACTTACACGTGCACAGATGCCTGTGCTTACTCATTGCTGATGTATGCATGGTTGTATCAGTACTGAGACTTACATGGCAGTTTATACTCGGTGGTGATTTATGTGCTCAGTACTGACACATGCACACATGCCTGGCCTACCTCATTGCTGTTATATACGTGGTTGTATCAATACTGAGACATACACGGCAGTCCATTCTCAGTGTTTTTACATATGGTTTTATGTGCTTATTACTTACACATGCACAGATGCCTTTGCTTACTCAAGGTTATATCAGTACTGAGACATACATGGCAGTCCATAGTCCATGTTTATATATACGGTTTAGTATGCTCAGTAGTGACACATGCATAGATACCTGTGCTTTTGTATCAGTAATGAGACATCCATGGCAGTTCATACTCAGTGGTTATATATATGGTTTAAGGACCTCAGAGCTGACACATGTACTGATGCCAATGCTTACTCACGCTGATATATACGTGGTAGTGTCAGTACTGAGACATAAGTGGCAGTGCATACTCCGTCTTTATATATATGATTTTATGTGCTCAGTACTGACACATGCACAGATGCCTGTGCTTACTCATTGCTGATATATATGTGGTTGTATCTCTACTGAGACATACATGGCAGTCCATACTCAGTGTTTATATATATATGGTTTTATGTGCTCAGTACTGACACAGCACAGATGCCAGTGCTTCCTCACTGCTACTATATACGTTGTAGTATTGAGACATGCATGGCAGTCTATACTCACTGTTTCTCAATATGATTTTATGTGCTTAGAACTGACACATGCATACAATCTTATGTTTACTCTATGCTAATATATACCTGGTTGTATCAGTACTGAGACATATGTGGCAGTGCATACTCTGTGTTTATATATATGATTTTATGTGCTCACTACTAACACATGCACAGATGCCTGTGTTTACTCATTGCTGATATATACGTGGTTGTATCAGTACTAAGACATACATAGCAGTCAATACTCAGTGTTTATATACATACATATATATATATATATATATATATATATATATATATATATATATAGTATGTGCTCAGAACTGACATATGCACATATGCATATGCTTACTTATTGCTATTTTATACGTCGTTTCAATAGTGTGACATACATGGCCACCACTACTCAGTATTTATATATATGGTTGTATGGGGTCAGTACTGACACATGCATAGATGCCTGTGCATACTCATTGCTGATGTATGCATGGATGTATCAGCACTAAGACATACATGGAAGTTTATACTCAGTGGTGATTTATGTGCTCAGTACTGACACATGCACAGAGGCCTGTGCTTACTCCTTGCTGATATATACGTTGTTGCATCAGTACTGAGACATATATGGCAGTCAATAGTCAGTGTTTATATAAATGGTTCTATGTGCTCAGTACTGACACATGCACAGATGCATGTGCTTACTCATTGGTGATTTATACATGGTTGTATCAGTACTGAGACATACACGGCAGTCCATACTCAGTGTTTATATAAATGGTTTTATGTGCTCAGTACTGACACATGCACAGATGCCTGTGCATACTCACTGCTGATATTTATGTGCTTGTATCAGTACTGAGGACATACATGGCAGTCCATACTCAGTGTTTATATACATGGTTTTATGTGCTAAGTACTGACAGATGCACAGATGCCTGTGCTTACTCATTGCTGATATATATATGATTGGTTGCATCAATACTGAGACATACATGGAAGCCCATACACACTGTTTATCAATATGGGTTTATGGGCTCAGTACTGACACATGCATAGATGCTTGTTCTTACTCACTGCTGATATATACATGATTGTATCAGTAATGAGACATACATGGCAGTCCATACTCAGTAGTTATACATATGGTTTTCTGAGCACAGTACTGGCACATGCGCTGATGTCTGTGCTTATTCACGCTGATATATACGTGGTAGTGTCAGTACTGAGACATAAATGGCAGTGCATACTCAGTGTTTATAAATATGGTTTTATGTAGTCAGTACTGACAAATGCACAGATGCCTGTCCTTACTCATTGATGATATATACATGGTTGTATCTCTACTGAGAGATACATTGCAGTCCATACTCAGTGTTTTTATATAGAAATATATATATATGTATATAGATATATATATATATATATATATATATATATATATATATATATATATATGTTTTGATGTGCTCAGTACGAGACATGCACAGCTGTCTTTGCTTACTCATTGTTGATATATACAAGGTTGCATCAGTACTGAGACATACATGGCATTGTAGTCAGTGTTTATAAATATGGTTTTATGTGCTCAGTACTGACACATTCATAGATGCCTATGCTTACACATTGCTGATTAATACGTGGTTGTATCAATACTGAGGCATACGTAGTAGTCCATACTCAGTGTTTATATATATATATATATATATATATATATATATATATATATATATATATATATATATATATACATATATAGGTTTATAGGTAGGTACTAGGCTATTGGCCCTGGGGCCTATACAAGCCCAGCCAAAAAGGTACCCTGGTTTTGCTACCCAAGAAAATTATTTTCCTGTGCCACTGTCAAGCAGAGCCACAGAGGTGATCCCCGGGGTGAATTTCCTATTTCCCATCCAATCATCAAGATTCTTCTTGGAGAGTGCTAATGAGGAGCTTTGTTTGATATAGATAGGTAGTTTATTCCAGAGTATGGGAAGTCTCTGGGACAGGAATCTATCCCTCCAGCATGTTCTGTTTATTGTGGTGACAAGGTTTAGGTCCCTAGAGCATGTAGCTCAGAGGGATTGAGATTTCTTTAAGTGGAGCATGTCCAACAGCTCTGGGTTTGACATAGCTTTGTATGTTAGGCAGAGATCACCTCTGATTAGGCGATATGCAATGGAGTAAAGCTGGAGTTTTTTGAGACGGTCTGCATAGGGCATCAGTTTGAGGCCAGTAATCCTCTTTGTGAGATATTTCTGCGGCCTTCCAGTTGTTGTAGCTGTCTTGTGAGGTACATACCAAAAGGGGTGTTGTACTCTATAATGGGTCTAATGAGTGATGAGTAGAGGGGAACAATGACCTCTTTTTTTCTGGATGAGAAACCTTTTTTGATGAGGTATGCCACGTAAAAGGATTTCCTGTGATTATCAAAGGAGAAACTACTGTCCACCTGTGTCCCAAGGTCACTTTTATATAGATATATATATATATATATATATATATATATATATATATATAGATATAGATATACACATGTTTTTATGTGCTCAGTACTGAAATAGACACAGATGCCTGTGCTTACTCATTGCTGATACATAAGTGGTTGTATCAGTTCTGAGATATACTTGTCAGTCCATATTCAGTGTTTATATGTATGGTGTTATGTGCTCAGTACTGACACTTGCACAGATGCTTGTGCTTACTCCTTGCAAATCTATATGTGGTTGCATCAGGAGTGAGACATACATGGCAGTCTATACTCAGTGTTTATACATATGGTTTATGTGCTTAGTACTCACACATGCACAGATGCCTGTTATTAGTCATTGCTGATATATACGTGGTTCCATTAGTATTAAAACATTCATGGCAGTCCATACTCAGTGTTTATATATATGGTTTTATGTGCTTTGTACTGACACATCCACAGATGCCTCTGCTTACTCATTGCTGATTCATCCGTGGTTGTATCAGTACTGAGACATACATGGAAGTCCATACTCTGTGTTTACATATATGATTTTGTCTGCTCAGTACTGACGCATGCATAGATGATTGTGGTTACTCATTGCAGGTATATATGTGGTAGTATCAGTAATGAGACATACATGGCAGTCCATACTCTGTGGTTAAATATATGTTTTTTTGAGCTTACAACTGACACATGCACTGATTCCTGTGCTTACTCATGCTGATATATACGTTGTAGTGTTAGTAATGAGACATACATGGCAGTACACACTCCATGTTTATATATATGGTTTTATGTGCTCAGTACTGACACATGCACAGATGCCTGTGCTTACTCATTGCTGATAATTACGTGGTTGTATCAGTACTGACGGAATGATGCATCTCAGTGATCATGCCTTTAACCTATGACAGGAGGGCAACGGAATGTCACAGAAGTGTATGAGACAGAAAGAATTCATTCACCAGGTACAGGGAGAAAATGGACATTGAATGCAACAGGAGAAATAACAAGGGTAACTTGTATTACTATGAAATACGAGAGTGTGAAGGAGGCAAGAAAACAAGTTATCAATAACAAGGATTTAAACCTGACTTTACCAAGGTATCACTTTTGCAGGAATGATGGAGAAAGGATAGATGGATGGGTACTGGTAATTTATGTTACTCAGGACACAAGCCGTAACTCTAAAGAGGACCACAAGTATCCCAGAAGGTCTGATCAAGTGTAGAGGACAATACTCTAAGATAAATGCCTTTGTGATTAAAGGAAAGGAAAGGTACACACTACTAAAGAGATACAGGTATCATGCTGATATCTTGGAAGTGTCACAGAAGAACTGTGGCAGAAAACAAAAAAGTAGGGTAAAAGGAGTAGGAACAAAACCTGCAAGAAGCAACATGGGAGACCCGTGATCCATGACAGTGTGTGAACATTCACAGGTTTAGGACAATAAGGCCATTCAGATAGGTGTCAGAAGACAAAGGACAGTTGTTGTGGCCCTAAGGAGTAGGGGATGGGAGAAACAATGGTCATAACAATGTGCAGTTCAGAGTAGCAGGAATGGCAATAACAAAATTATGGAGCTTCATAGAGGTCGATCGTGTTGATATGAGATTAGATGGTCATAAGTGACTTAAGACAGTGAAGGTAAATCTAGGGGTGAACATGCAACAGGAACTGGTCAGTGATAGACTATAAAAAGCTATAGATAAGTGTTTGAGAAGGTGCCAAAAGGGAGCAAATGAAGATAAGGGCAATATGCCTCCTACAGAGTGAGAGCCTATAATATTACCACCAGAAAGGGTAACACTGCTGTGGAGTAGGTACACTATCAGGAAGCAAGCAGGAGGGTAGCAAAGGTATACCTTGAACATGACTTGGCAGAATGGACAAAGACAGGGAACAAAATATTTTCAGCTATACAGTAGAAAGGAAGAAAGACCCTCTGACGCTCCTATCCTGTTGGCCAGCCATCAAGGAGCCTTAATCTTCATCACTGACACTGGAGAGGTACATTCACTTGGAATAAAAATAGATACACACAGTATTTCCAGATGCAGCTCTCTGCACTAAGCACAATTTCTCTTAAGAGCACACAGGGACCACACAGTCCGAGGGCTGACATCCGCTCCCCCCCCTCTCTCTCTCTAGGCTCCCAATAAGACTTCCTGCTGACACAGCTATAGACATGAGTCCTCAGCCAAGTGATCCAAGCCAAGTCCTCCACCACCCTGTCTGTGAAACCAGTGCTCTGTGTCTGTGCCAAGTACACACACACACACACACACACACACACACACACACACACACACACACACACACACACACACTCTCTATTTGAGATTTGATTTTCACACACACACACACACACACACACACACACACACACACACACACACACACACACACACACACACACACATGAGAAAGAATGGCACAGGTATACTAGCTCTGCTACCTTTTTCCAGATTATATACTGCCACCAGCCAGTTACTCTAAGGCTCTTACAAGAGGACCCAATTATACTGAGTAAAATTAACACTAATGAAATGATAGTGTTTGACCAATTCAGCAAGGCTTTCAGGAGAGGCCACAGTGCCACTAAATAAATATAAGTACTCTCAAAGGTTAAACTATTCTCTAAAAGATCAGCCAGGATGAAAAATTTAAATATATTTAATAATAAAAGAACATGAAAATATTTAATATTTTTTACAATAAACACCAGAGTTTCAATCACAGAAAATATTACAAATAACACAGATGGAAAGGTTCACACAGATACAGAAAAACACTACTAAACTAATCTCATCATATTTTCCTCACTGATCTAAATAATTTATATTATTTGATTACTTACTAAAGCAAGGCATGATAAAGTGTGTGAGTGGCCTTCCTTCTTGATCAGGTTTCAAAAACAGACTGCTCTGAGACTTCTGTCTCATCTAGTATTAAAGCATCACTTCAATGCTGAATTATAGTATGACATCACATACATCTGGTCATCTGACTCTGTTTCCCACATTACCCTCTTTGCTGGAAACTGAACCAGAATTTAACACGTGTGTTACTATACATACAGAAAGAGTTTTGCTGAGATACCATTTAAAAACTCCCACCCTTCCACGGTAGCAACTAATTCACACCTAAGGACAATACAGTGGGATTTCTAGTACTGGTTTTCAAAAACATTTAGTCTCTGGCTGCAATCAGAACAGTAAGATATGATCTTTATAGCCTAAACCAGGTAATTTAATTTCAAACCATTTTTCAAAGTTAGCTGGACTGAAATTATCGTTTTGTCTTCCAGTTTCCTCTGTTACAATATAGTCATTTCAACAGTTACAATACAGTTTGACATACAGGTGTATTAGTTTTCTGTCCAACAGGACCTACTCTTGGTACAGTTTTAACACAAACAGCTTTACAAATATATTTTCAACAGAAACATCTGTACAAATCACTTTGATATACAAATGACATATAATTCTTTACAAAACTCCAGCTAGCTATGCAGGCATAATGTATACATTGACTGCCGTACTACTCCTGGAATAGGTGGCAATACCTCACATCATTACATACCCAGATGGGATGGAGATTACAGAAGATAAGGAACATGCAGAGGTCCTGAATGAACACTTCATTTCAGTCCTCTTAAAGGAAGGGAAGAAAAGGATACCAAGTTGGAAGAGTGATATCCAATAACTGGATAATGTACACTAGAATGAATACTGCTGAAAAAGCTTTATAGCCAGATGTTCTCATCAGTTCAACAAATAAAGTACAGGCGAATCAAATATTCAAGTACCAGAAAACATGGTCGATCTGGACTTTAGGAAGGCATCTGACTCATTGCCAGACAGTTGATTGCTGGCAAAATTGCACTGTCTGGGAGAAGAACTGAAGGTGATCCAATAATGTGCTGCATTATTGAAAGTAACGACATAAGGGGATGTAATTAAAGTTTCATTGTCAGGAATAAGAGAGGTGAGTAGTGAGGCACCACAGGAGTTGGACTTTAATTCAGTGCTCTTCAGTTCATGTATCTCAGACAGAACAGGAGGAAGAGAGAACTGGATTAGCATATTCTTGGTGACACAAAAATGGGTTGCAGTAGTCGATGATGAGGAAGAGATTAAAGAAGGACTTGGAATGACTGCCCAAGTGACGAGAAATAAAGCAAATGAGGTTAAGTGCAGGCAAGTGTAAAGCACAGCTTTTGAACTGCAGCAATCATAGAGTAAGTATTTCTGAGGGGAGACATGGAACCAACTATAGATGAGCAGGGAAGGGAACTCATGATATGTATCTTGTTAAATTGGACCACTAGGACAAGAAAGATAGGGACAGGGTAGCAGGCATCATAATGATTTCCATAGGGAAATAGGCTCTGGAAATAAGGAGGTAACATTCAACTCCACTAGGCTTTCGGCAGATGTTACTAAAATCAATACAAACAGGTCTGGAGCTATATAATGAAAGGTTCATAGGCTGTTGAAAGGTGTTAACCCACTCACTGTCAGAGCTGAAGATAGGTGCTGTGTTCTGCAGAATGATCAGCACTTTGATCAATAGACCATCAGATCAGTATGTACGTTGAGCAATTCTTTCATTTTTAAAAACAGATGTCTGAACTGGGGCAGGCGAAGGGTCTTACAGTTAGCCTTCATATGAAAATTAACTAGTTCTGAATTGGATTAGTTAATATTTATTAAAGAACATATCAGGGTGTGGATAGCAGTCTGATATGTTCACAGTCACACAGTCCAAGTGAAAAGCTGGAGGAGAGTTTCTTGCAATCTTTTCTCTTGTAAAAGAAGAAATAATCCTGTTGAGTCGTGCCTTGTTACATGGATGTTGGCTACAATGCTAATTTTTTGAAGGAATTATTTTGAAATTGTCATCTTTGTAGAAGAAGACTACTACAGGAAGACTGTGTGAACCATAAATAACACCAGATAGCTGCTCAGTATTACAGGTAAGTACACCTTTTTATTTTTGAGAGCTTGTAAGGCTGTGATAAGTCAGTGGCTTCAGCTCCTGTTCTTTGGGTGCATAGTGAGGAATAAATGGGTACAAATTATCTATGTTGTGTACTTCTGCTGTATTTCTTTTACTACACAGTAATGCATTGTAACATGTTATTTCTTTATTTCAAGAGTTAATTTTAACTTTGATGTCGGCATCTGGGTTGTTATTTACTCTTGGATGGGAGCACCCACCATTTTTGATTTATTTTTATTTCAGTTCTGTTTGTTTTAACTGAATGCATCATGGCTGGTCAGTTTGTTTCTTGATGGGATGGCTTTAGCTGACTATTTGATTTTACATGCATGTATTCATTTGTACTTTGTATACTTTTAGACTAGTCTAGTCTTGCTTGAGGTTAAGGTCCAGGAATGTGAGTATTTAACTGACTTCCTGATAAGGATTTCTGCACATATGCTCTACTGTTGTACAGATTCAGATTCTTAATGACATTAGTCCACATTAGCCTAGTTAGGTACAGTTGTCACAGTGGTCCATGATAAAAACAGTCTCTCAAAGTTTATCAAACACTTTGTTTGCATGAAACAGACAACCTGCAGTCACAGGCAATCAACCTATGCAGTGGAAGACTGAGATGTTGATTGATTTCTTGCGTTTGTGCAATTTATATGTGGAGCTCAACCAATTTGCTGTTATTTATAGATTATTGTGTATATAACTGCAGTTTAAGAATGTATAATGATGCAAGAGATTGTAATTTTCCTACCTTGTCCTTTGTTACATCATTGCACATCAAGTTCTGTGATGTCATTGGCTTTTTGTCTGTTACCTTACACATTATCAACTGCAGGCAGTAAAGAGGTAGCAAATTCTTGTCACACTTCAAGAAAATGCAAGAAAGGATGACTGATAGACAAGTAAACAGAAAGCAAGATAGGAGATGAGAATTTTGATTCAGATCAGCAAGTATCATGGTTAATCCAATGTTGTCAGTGAGACAGACAGTGGAGAAGGGTCAACAGATGAGGAAGGAAACCAAATGGGCATTCCCAGACTTGGAGGAAGAATATGAAAAAGCTGATTTGGGCAGTTCTGCAATGTACTGAAATCCCAGAAATACTGATAGAATTAGTACAGACTATGTACAAGGATATACACATTAGGTGGGAGGTTGGCATAATGGTTAAGGTTTTGCCTTACAGACACAAGGTGCAGGCTTTGAAACTCACATGGGGAAATTGGCTAGACTTAAAATGGCCCACAAGGGCAGTTAGCTTAGTACTAACCTATGAACCTATGACCCTATATGTGGTGCAAGTCAAATCCCCATTTGTTAACAATCCATGATTAGTATAAATTCCTATGTGGCAAAGTGTTAAAGAAATAGCAAGTACATAGCACTTCTTTCATGTAGTTAATTTGCCCCTTTGGTTGTACCCCTGCATGATGAATAGATTTTCTCCAAACATATTCTACTTAATTAAAATGTGTATTTGGAAACCTAAGTTGACTATCAGTTATTTACACAGTTCAATGTACAAACATAAAAAGATTCTCCTTAAATTCAACATGACAAGCACAAATTGGGTCTCATCTATGTTCCAAATAATACTAAAGGAGCTGTACATATTGAATTTAAAAAGGCTCTTCTTTGTAAACTAAAGCAAACAACGTACTACAAATATAACAAGTGGCTTGCTACAGTAGGTTCATAGGTTGGTTGGTACTAGGCTATCGGCCCTAGGGCCTATACAAGCCTAGCCATAACAATTCCCTGGATATTTCTTCCCGCAATATTTACTTCCTTGGATCCCTGTCTAGCAGGGTGACTGAAGTGATCCCCGGGGTGAATTTCCTATCTCCCATCCGATCATCAAGTTGCTTTTGAAGAGGGCCAAAGAGGTGCTCTGCTTGACATGTATGGGCAGTCTATCCCAGAGTATGAGGAGTCTCTGGGTCAGGAGCCTATCCCTCCAGCATGTTTTGTCCATTGTGATGACAAGGTTTAGATCCCTGAAGCATGTGGCTCTGAGGGATTGGGATTTCTTTAAGTGGAGCATGTCCAACAGCTCAGGGTTTGACAATGGCCTTGTATGTTAAGCAGAGATCGTCTCTGAGTAGACGATATGCCATAGAGTATAGCTGGAGTTTTTTTAGACAGTCAGTATAGGGCATCTGCTTTAGGCCTGTGATTCTTTTAGTGAGGTATTTCTGTGGCCTTTCCAGTTGTTGCAAATGTCTTGTGAGATACATACCAAATGGGGCATTGTACTCTATAATGTGTCTAATGAGGGATGAGTACAGTGGGACAATGACCTCCTTTTTTCTGGATGAAAATCTCTTAGTGATGAGGTGTGCCACATAGAAGGATTTCCTGACTGTTGTGGCGATGTGGTTATCGAAGGTGAGACCACTGTCCACCTGTGTCCCTAAGTCTCTCATCACACTTTCAGTGTTTAGTGTATTGCCACCTATGTGATAATTCATGGGTACATGTTTTTTCCCAAAGGGGATAACTATACATTTCTTGGCATTAAGCTTGAGCCCATGGTTTCTGTAAGGCCCTTTTGTAAAATATCCACATCATTTGGGGATTCAGTAATGGCTCCCAGTTTGCACTCATCTGTGAACTTTGTTAGCCAGAGTCCCTTAGTGTTGGCCCGTACTTCAGAGAAGTAGATGCCAAACAAGAGCGGTCCCAGGACTGAACTCTGAGTTACTCCACTTGTCACTTGTCTGGAGTTGGATTTGGAGTCAGCTAATTTTACAGTCTGGGTTCTGTCAGTAAGCCAGTTGGCAACCCATTGAGTGACATAGGGATTTATACCCAACTTAGTAAGTTTATCTATGATTCCAGAGTGGGGGATGGTGTTGAAGGCCTTGGTGAGGTCCAGATAGGCTGTGTGGACTGCCTTACCCTCATCCACAGCTCTGGAGACTGATTCGAAGAAGTCAATCAGGTTCAGGAGACAAGCTTGGCCCTTCACGAACCCAAAATGGGTGGGGTCCAGTGTTTGAAATTAAATAGTTTAAAAATAGACCAATTTGTAGTAAGATGGATAGCAAGCTGGCTGAAAGACAGAACACACACAGTGCAAGTTGCAGATGCCTCATCAGAAAGTGTGCAAATGACCAGTAGTGGCCCTCAGGGCTTGGTGCTGGGACCTCTCCTTTATATTTACTATTCAGATCTCCAACCCAAGAGCCAAAACCTCTGGCAACAAAGTTTGCAGACAAGTGTAAACTGACGATTCTTGTTAAGCCCACTATGACACTCAAACCTGCAAGATTGAACTCACCATATAGTAAGCACAATAATTTTACAATCTTCAAAAATAAAACAAAAACATCTGCAGTGTAAATAAGTATACCAAATTAGATAAATTGTGAAATCATTGCTTAAGAAGAGATACAACTTATATGACAATGATTTAATATTTAGAGAACTTTTGGCCAGTTTATAGAGAAATTAAAGCTAAATTTGTATAATACAAACATGAATTGCAATGACTTGAGAGAAAAACAGGGTTATGGCATGTTTAGAAAGTGAAGCAGAGGAGAAAGAAATTGACTGAAATAAGAAACAGAGTGAAGAAGGGCAAGTAAGGAGGTGAATAGGTACTTGATTATATTTAAAGATATAGCTTATCCTGGGATTGAGCATGAATTTGGCTATGAAGTCTTTCAGAATGGTTTTAATGGACTGGAGGGAGAGTATTGATCTGATGGATACAGATAAGGAGTTAAAGACCTTAGAAACATTGTATGAGTACAGACCATACCCAGCAGATTTGATAGGTTTGTGGGCAAAGAGGAGCTTTTGGTCTTAGGATAGCAATAACCAATTGGGAAAGTAGATGTGTAAAATGGTATAGGTTCATAGGTTCCTAGAAATATCAAACACAGAATTCTGACTGTGAATGTAGCATTGGAATTAATTTCTGAATGCCTGTAATGCTCTAGCACCTACTCGGTATCTTCTGATTGCTTCCATGACACTTTGTAACCAGAATGGCTGCCCCCTTTATCCTTTCCTAGCTATGCCTCTGCTCCCTGCATCTCCAAAAGGAGTTATCCACAAGAAGGTGCTAGACCCATGGAATAGTCTTCCAAACAGTGTGGTGGCGATGGAATCATGGCATATTTATTCATTCATTCATTCATTCATTTATTTATGTACTTATTGCCATTTGATTACTGGGAAAGTCAGACTAGGTAGAAGCCCATTTTCAGCAGAGGCCCAGGGAAAAAAGCTCCAAATTATTATAAAACATTTGAAGAACAATATATTTACAACCTTCAAAAATAAAATTAAAACATCTGCAGGTTAAATAATTATAACAAATTAGACATAATATAAAAACATTGGTTAAGAATCAATACAAGTTATATGACAATCATTTAATACTTAAAGAAATTTTAGACATATTGTAGAGAAATTAAAGGTAAGTTCATCTAACACACAGAGGAACTGCAATATGAAGTGAGGGAAAAACAGGCTTATGTTGTACTTAGAGTAAATGTCAGGGAAGAGAATTAGATAGCAGTAAGGAAGTATGTGAAGAAGGGAGAGTACGGAGGCATAAAGAATGAAAAGGTACTTGTTCACATTTAGGGATGCAGTTTATCCTAGTTTTGAGAAAGAACAGAGAGAAAATGTAGCTAGGAAGTCTTTCAGAATGGTATTGAAAGCTGGGAGGGAGCATACTGACCTGATGGATACAGGTATGGAGTTACAGGCCTTAGCAACCTTTTATGAGTACAGACAATGCCCAGCAAATTTATTAGGTTTATAGACAGTAGTTCTAGGTCACTGAATCGCAATGACAAACTGGGAACATAACTGTGTAGAATGTTTTTTTTAGTGCTAGATAGGCAGATGGATACTGGATAATTTTATAGGTGGTAATAAGCTGTGTATATGTTAGCTGATAAGGTATTTCTGACCAATTTAGATGTTTTAGTGCTATACAGTGGTGGGATCTGAAAGGGGTATTTGCTGCAAATTCAGCAACTTTATTACAGCATTGTACAAGTTTTAAGTTTTGTAAAGCCTGGAGGTTAGTAAGGATGGAAGTGCCATAAAGAAGAGTGGGGAGGAGATAAACAGTGGCAAGTGTAGTTTTGGTTTAGTAGGTAAGAAAGTTTTTTTTTTTTTGCTCAGTTAAGCATTCCTAGTTTTTGATGAATTTTTCTTATGTAATGTTGTATATGTAGGTCAACTGTAAGATTATCATCCAATATCACCCCTAATAATTTGACATGAGAAGTGACATCAGTGGTTGTTTTATCAAGAGAGGGGACTTTATTTATTATTTTTTTATGAGAGAGGGATAAGTGGGGGTGTAGTAGTTTGATTTTTGGGGGGTTGAGACAGAGTTGTGAGTTACAAAGCCATGTTTCAGTGGCTGTTGAAGCTTCCTGAGTAATTTTTTGGGTGTACCATGTTGTCAGATATGCAGATGAGAGTGGAATAATCTGTATGCTGTATTGGTGAGCTCATTGTGTGGTTGGTGAAAACATTAAAAAGGAGAGGACTAAGGGCAGAGCTTTGTGGTACACTGGTGGTGACTAGGAGGTAAGGAGAGAGCTTGGAGTTCCATTTTACTGGCTGATGCCTATTGGACATATAACTTTTGAACCACAGAAGGGTGGGCTGACAGAGACCTAGTGAGGACATTTGAAGTAGACGTTTGCTGTGATAAACTGTGTTGAAGGCTTTAGACAAGTCTAGAAATAAGGAAGACACTAGTTTGGCATCAAATCTAGCGTTATTGACAGTATCTATACAGGTTAGGAGAGAAGTGCTAGTACTATGGGAAGGACAGAAGCCATGTTGTGTAGGGGATAGGAGTTCTTCCTGCAGAACATAGTCTAGCAATTGTTTTTGAATACATTTTTCAAGTATTTTTGCAAGGGGAGATAAGATTGCTATAGGTTTAACGTTATTAATGTCTGTTGAATTCCCTTCTTTGTGCAGAGGGATAATGTGTGAGTTTTTCCAGAGAGGGGGAATGTGGGATTCCTGAACTGGCTTATTTACAAGGAGAGAGTTGTTATTTTTAGGTACTCGCTTGGAAGGTCATCATCTGAAGAACAGCACAGTATAAGTTTTTTTAAGAGTAATTTTATATAGGATGTGGACACAGGTTTGAAAGTGAAAGTGAATGTATTGGTATCTGGCTGTTGAGGTGAGTTGGGATTAGATGTTGAGGAATCCTTGGTTAGAGATGCTATACTATGTATAAAATAAGAGTTGAAGTGTATTGCCGTTTCAAGTGATGAGTTATTGGGAGAGAGAGGTTTGGGTTGAATTTTTGGTTGGGATGTATGATTTCTTAAATGGATGTCCAAAATTGTTTAGGGTTGTGTTTAGTATTATTCTGAAAGTTATTATAGTACATTTTTGTCTATATTTATTTGATTTTTAGTATGAAGCATTCTGAAGTTTTCAAGATATTGAGGTGTTTTATATGTTTCCCATTCTTTCCATGCTTTTCTCTATCCTGCATTAGCATTCTACTCCTTTTGGATAGCCAAATTGCATTATTTCTTTTTAATCTCTTCCTTCTAGAAAATGCAAGACTATTTAGGATATTAAGAAAACTTGCATTGAAGTCATTTATAGCATCACCTAAAGGCAGGATTTTCAGGAAGTTCCAGTTATATGACAGTGTGGTAATGAACACTTCTAGGTTAAACTTGGAAAGGTTGCATGTTGTTTTATAAATATGCTGTTTAACTGGACACGTGCGGTGTCTGGTCGTATAGATAGGAAGATGATCACTGAGACAGTCTGACATTGTACCTATGATGGAGTATTTGTTAGTGTCTGAGACTAGGATCCAGTCTAATATGAAATTTGATATTTTGATATAATGTGTGGGGCTATTAATTAGTTGTGTGAAACCATATAAGTTTATACCATATACATTTATCCTAGATGTAGGAGTTAGACTATGTCCAACCAATTGAAATTCACATCAGCTAGTTGTATTTTTTCTTGTGGAAATGTTATGGATATCCAATGTAAGATATCTTCCAGTATAGCTGTATTGTTGCCAGAAGGGATGTAAAGGACAGTAATACATTTGTGTTTATAACTGTTTATTTTGAGGAAAGCAGTGAGAAGCTCTGCTGAACTGAAGTTTGGTGTCAGTTTGCTGTACTGGGAAATGTGGTAGGTATTGGGAAATATTAATGCAATACCACCACCTTTCCTCTCTATACGGTCATTATGGATGATATTATAGCCAGGAAGTATAACTTCGGAGTTGTTTATGCTGGGTTTAAGCTGAGTTTCAGTTACAGTAAGAACATCAGGCTTGCGTTGGGTAATCCAAGCATGTACGAAGGCAGTTTTATTTCTTATGCTTCTAATAGTTATTGCAGCAAAAATTAGATCATCAATGTAGGGGATTGGCATTCAAGAGAACATGGGACACATACACAAAGGACAAGAGAGAAAGAGAGATGAGGAGAGTGAAAGAATTCACTTAATTGGAAAACTGCATTAGCTTTACTTTCTCCTTCTGCCATCAGGCAAAATGTAAGGAGTCCAGAAGAAAGTCAATATGCAGGATAGAAGGCAAAATATATACCCAGAGATAAAAATGCTGGAACTTTTCTCAATGGAAACCATTGGGAACAAGGGAGACATGACATAGTAAGGGGTCATTGTCAAAAGGAAAAAAATGAGGGAAGAGTTAGGAGAAAGAAGACACAGTTACTATAATGAATAAGGTCTTTCCATGCACAAGGTTTGATATGGGCCTGCAGCCAGTGCTTGTGTGAGTTTGCATGCTTTCCCTGTGGGGATTCTCCTACCTGTGTTTCCACCTCAATCTCATCTAAGAAAGGTGTCATGGACACCAGTACAGCTTGTAGATTGTGTCTATTGGGAAAAATAGTTGTACAGACTGACCACAGTATCCTGTAGACAGGAGAGCATGGATTGCAGACTAAATGCTATGTCAGAGCTAGCCAACCAATGGTGACCTGAATACACATATTGGGACAGACAGAAGAGGATATGAGGACTGCCTGGGTCCGCATGTGTGGGGCAACAGGAATAAAGAAGGAAGGGCCATTCTAGACATCTGTTGGGCAAAGAGTTTGAGGAAATGTTCAGGCCTCCAGCAGCTCAGGAAGAGGAGGAAATAGGTGGTGATGAAGAATTATGGCAGCTCCTCAAAACAGCATGTGTGAGGACTACAACAGATGTGCAGCTAAGCCAAGTATGGAAATAAGATACTTAAGAAAAGCTGGTGGTGGAATGCAGAAGCCCAAAAAGTCATCGAAAGGAAGGTGGACTTCAGGAAAAACTGGGAGATACAAAAGACAGACCAGGCTAAAATAATATCAGTTGGCAAACAAAGATATTAAGAGAGCAGTTGCAATATCAAAGAATAGGGCATCATTGGCATTCTACCATCTTCTGGAAAGTGACTCAGAAAATGGCACAAAAGAAACTATCAGGTTGCAAGGCAAAGACATTAAGATAAACTAGATATTCATCAGACACTCTTCATAAGGTATGTCAACAACAGTCAGCTCACCAGTCCACAGGACATCAAAATCAGATGGAAGGAGTACTTCCAGCAGCTTTTAAGTGAAGAAAACCTCAAATAAGCTTTACTGTCCCAAACACAGCTTACAGTGAAAGATGAAGGACCCAGCTGAGAAGAAGTAAGGAAGATAAAGTGAAGAAACGTGGTATGCACATATGACGTCACAGCAAACACGATCAAGATGTTGGAGGAGTTAGAAAAAAATGACTCCCTAATGCATCATAGCAATATGTAGAGAAAGCTGTATCCCAAATGACAGGAGAATAGGCATTCTGGTGCTAGTATAAAGAGCAAAGGAGGCAGTCACAACTGTGGGCAGTACAGAGGTATCAAACTCCTGTCACACTGTATTAAAGTTCTGGACAGGGTGACTGCTAAATTAATATGCAGAGCGAATGTAAGATGGCAGGTGAGCAGTTCAGATTCAGATCAGGGTGCAGCTCAACTGACCCGATCTGTCTGCAATGAAACAGATAGTTGAGAAGAAGCTAAAGATGAGGGCAACTGGGCATTTCTAGACTTAGAGGAAGCATATGAGAAGGTTCCAAGAAAGTTGATTTAGTAGACCTGCAATGGTTCAAAGCCCCATAAACACTGGTAGAATTAATGTAGGTTTTGTATAAAAGGACCCAATGACATGGGTACAAACAGTATTCTGACTCACAGAGAGGTCCAGTGCTGTTCATACTGATAACAGACTACATTAGCAAACAGGTCAGAGGGGACAGATCAACAAAGTTGCTGTATGCAGATGATGTGGCATTACAGCCAGAGTCTGAGCAAGAATTTAAACAAAGGATAGGGGAATGGAATGCAAAACTAAAGGCACATGGGATATCACTGAGCATACAGAAGACAATTGTAATAACAAGTGTGGGAAATCAAAATAATCTAAGAATTGAGTTAGAAGGGAAAATAGTGGAAGAGGTTAAGAACTTCAGGTATCTGGGAGGGGTGGTTGAGGAGAAGGGAAGTCTGAATGAGGAGGTTAAACCTAGAATCAGATGGCACAGAGTGTCACTGGTAGTGTGTGACAGAAGAATGCCAAAGAAGATGAAAAGTAAGGTGCACAAAATAGTGGTGCGGTCAGTACAACTGCATGATACAGAAACCTGGGCAGTGAAGATAAAGCAGTTGACAAAGCTAGAGGGGATGGAGATGATGTGCCTGAGACAAGTAGTAGGATTTTAGTTTGTAAACAGTCTGTGTCCATTTCTGTTTTTATCAGGCTTTTTGTGGCATTAATGGCTTGTTACTTTTGTGATTTAACCAATCAGACTTCAGGAATTATGAAGGCATGTGTGTGTGTGTGTGTGTGTGTGTGTGTGTGTGTGTGTGTGTGTGTGTGTGTGTGTGTGTGTGTGTGTGTGTGCGCGCGCGTATATACATATATAGGTTTACTATCAAAATGTGGAAAATCAAAACAATTTTCCACCTTTTCATCAAATTCATTTTCCAAATCTGATAACACAAAACTACTAAAATATCGGAAAGGGTAACCATGGAGTCGACATTCGAACACCAGAAATTCCAAAGTCAAAACTCTGTGATACCGGTAATGTTTTAGCCCCCTGTATGTATATATATAGATACACACACACAATCTCACACACACTCACACACACACACACACACACACACACACACACACACACACACACACACACAGTTATGGCAGCGTTGCATTTGTATAATTTTATGGAGCTTTGTAGAGACATTCAATGCAGAAAGAGGTTTATGACTAGAACCACAAAGTTACATGCAAGCATACCTCTAAACTTCTTTTCATAAAAAATCTGAACAAAGCCAAAGCCAAAAATTATTGGGGGGAATGCAAAGGCCAAAATCAGGGACAGATTTTAAATATCGGTATTATAAATTTAGAAAGTTGCTAGAACAACAGGTTATGCACCGCCACGCATTTTCTTAAGGGTAATAAACCTGAAACTATATTTTATTATCATTTAGTGACTTTTTGCCAGAAAACCACAAGTTTTGTAAGGAACAGAACAAAGATAAAAATCTGAACGTGTTGTGAAATCTAGGCAGCTACGAGGTATGTATGCAACTGTTTTTTTTACCTGTAGACAGGAAGATGAGGAATTCAATATTAATGTGTATGTGTAATGTTGTTAATTTGTAGGGCACTCAAGAAATGCCATAGTTGTTTCTACTTTGTCTGCCCATGGAAATGGAAAAAAGTTTGATATGCTTACATGGTTTCAAAAGTAATAAAAATAAATCTTTAAAAATATACAGAAAGACCTTTACACAATATCAGTCTATTGTGATACTTTGGAGAGGGATACTAAGGCTCTTCAAATTAGACTGTATTATTTAAAACTACCAGAGTTTCAGCATTTCCCTATTGAAGTGAGTGACAGTTATTTCAACAGATTCAGTACCCTGTTACCAAAAGTCTTTTCAGGAAAGCCAGCAAACTTACATAGACCGTCTTGCATCAGTCATGCAATTAAGGATAAGATGTCCCTTGTGATCTGTGCCAGTGGCTGTCTAAAACAATCTATTTCCAATCTGGCTAGCCATGCTGTCTGACCGAATCAGGGAAAAGACATTATGTAATTTAAGCAGTGTGCCTTAAGGGTGTCACACATGATAAGACCCTGTTAGTCTGTAGCAGCCAACTTTACTGATCACCTCACAATGGCAGCAACTTTGAAAGGCACTTTGTCCAACTATTATTAGTATGAAGGAATATTTATCCTGTCAGTGACTATGATGAAGTACTTCTTTCAAACACTGCGGTGGCACTCTGCCAAGGTGGAGAGAGCATGTCCAACGAATACTGGGTGAGATAACAGATATTAATTTGTTTTATTAGTGACAGAGAAATGGCAGAAATAGAAAGTAAATTACTACGGTGTGTGTGTGTGTGTGTGTGTGTGTGTGTGTGTGTGTGTGTGTGTGTGTGTGTGTGTGTGTGTGTGTGTGTGTGCGTGTGTGCGTGTGTGCGTGTGTGCGTGTGTGTGTGTGTGTGTATGTGAGAACGCACGCACCCACACATGCACAAAAACATTGTATCTTTCACTATCATTCAGTAAATCATGTGGCCACTATATGTCTATGCAATGATTACACAGGAAATTCTGACAATGGGTGATCTGCACATTTAAATACTTTGCTTGTCGGTGCTGTCATTAAACTATCTCAGATACTAAACATCCCTTAAGAATAAAGGGAAAAATAAGCACAATATCAGACTTAGCTTTTCAGATTAGGTGAAACACCCAGTTTATCATTGCCTTTAATTTCTAGTCACATGCTTGTTTTATAACCAGAGCACTAGGGAGACAGAAAAAAAAGTCTGGGAAAAAGAAATGAGAGCACAAAGATAAGTTAGAAAAACAGAATTTGCATTAGTAGTTATACATCTTTAGACTGTGTTTAGAATCTCAGCCATTTCCTAGGTGGCTTCATACCAATCACAAAGATTTATCCCGGATGCTTTTACACACACTGAGGGAGGAAGTGCATAACCACAGAACTGAACACAGACCGCCCAGCCCTGTGTTACCATTGCACTAACAACCTCAGCTCTGGTACAGCAAAAACTTGAAATATTCTTCTACACAGTTACTTTTCTTCCAATGCTGGACCGGACTGCACTGCATTTGTTTCCAGCATGCACACCACAAACCTGGGCTTGAATATTTCCATCTCATGCACTCCAGAAGGGCTTTGGTAGTGCATCTAACAATAAACAGAATGATATTTAGGATGCCCTGGGATCAAATCCCATTTAGACAATGTGGAGTTTTCAGTCTTTGGTATTTAGATACATTTTATAATAACAGCACTGCTGAGATCACATTTGAGTGTTGAGATGCTCAAGGCTGTCTTTAATTTAAGTCACTGCTTACAAGGTAACTGAAATTAGTAATAAACAGAATAAACTAAAACTATGGAAAACTCATTTCTTTTGTCAAAATGGATCAAACATGCACATAGGCAAGGTACAAGCATGATAAAACTAAATATCAAAAACTTAAAAATCAGAGAATGGCCGATTTTCAAATACATAGAGTTGATCTGTACAGTTAAGGGTGTCACAAGATACAGTCATTTGGTATAGCAAATACCACAGTCCTATACTGCAAGGACTGAGATGCAGTCCATCCATCCATCCATCCATCCATCCATCCATCCATCCATCCATCCATCCATCCATCTATCCATCTACAGCCTCTTATTCCTATTTTTGCACATAGGGTCAGAGTGTCATTTCAACAGTGATGGTTTACACTGCCGAGTGGCTACTGTGCCACACCGACAAGCAGTCATGCATAAGGATATCCATTATACTGCCTTCAGGTGTTCTTCTGCTGATAAAAGCAGATACAAGTGTTACATTGTCATTTATACTCATCAAGGTACCATAAATGTCAAAAAGATAAATTTACGTCAGGTTTGACAAATAGCAAATTAAGGGTTTCATGATTCACACTGTGAAAAACCATAAAAGTCAAAACTATGAGTTTTCCCATGTTTTATTTTTGTATGTTTTGTTTAGAAGTAAAATAAAACTGAGGTCATTCCTCATTGAAAACAGACTCGTTTATTTCACAAACTTTACTAAAAGAGCAGTGTGAGTGCTTACACAGAATAAAAGACAGACTGTCAAGAAATAGTAAAGCAGGTTTTGCAAAACAGAACTGGAAACAGTCGCACGTCTTGTTGCTGGGTGTGATACATTATCGTCAGAAGGCCTGTATACTGAAAGGCATAATAATGTGGCAAGAATGATACACTGGGGATTGTGCAAACACTACAACCTATTAATAGCATTGGAAACATGAACTACAAAACATTATGGAGATTGATGAAGTTTATATCACATCAGATAACACATTATCAACAATTCAAAAAAATATGAGAAAACCATATATAGTAGCCCATGAAAACAAGACAAAAGTAGTATTGGTTATTGAAATTGCTACACCCAGTGATTACAGTGTCTTATGTACAGATAGACACAAAGTCCTAAAATTCCAGGATTTGCAAGCAGAAATGAAAGTAATGTGAAAGAAGGATATCAAGTAATATAGCAGCACGAACAGGTTTAATAAAAAAAATGTAAAAATCACATTAAAATATGCTACCGATACAAGTAACCCCATATGAATTACAGAAGAACTCAATTCTGGGCACATTGAGGATGCCGAGATGAATACAACTGGCTAACATGAAAGACTGAAACAATACTAATTTCATGAGCTCTGATTGTACCATGACTTACGAATGGGTTCAGTTCCTGTCATGTTCAATGTAATTTGTGTACAAACTCAGCGTCTAAAAAGACCTAAGACTTTGCACATTTATATCCTGAAACAAATGCCCTCTCTCCCACCTCATCATCATCTTTCGGCTTTTCCTGTTAGGGGTCACCACAGCAGATCATCTCTTTCCATTTCTACCTATCCTCTGCATCTTGCTGTGTCATACCAACCGCCTGCATGTCCTCTCTCACCATGTCCATAAACCTTATCTTAGGCCTTCCTCTTTTCCTCTTACCTGGCAGCTCCATCCTTAGCATCTTTTTCCCAATATACCCATCATCCCTCCTCAGAACATGTCCAAACCAACACAATCTCGTCTCTCTTGCTTTGTCTCCAAACTGTCCAACATGAGCTGACCCTCTAATATACTGATTCCTAATCCTATCCATCCTAGTCACACAGAGTGCAAATCTTAACATCTTTAACTCTGCCACATCCAGCCCTAACTCCTGCCTTTTTCTCAATGTCACTGTCTCCAACCCATATAACATAGCTGGTCTCACTACCCTCTTGTAGACCTTCCCTTTCACTCTTACTGGTACCCGTCTGTCACAAATCACTCCTGACACTCTTCTCCACCCATTCCACCCTGCCTGTACTCTCTTCTTCACCTCTCTTCCACACTCACCATTACTCTGAACTGTTGATCCCAAGTACTTAAACTCGTCCACCTTTACCAACTCTACTCCCTGCATCCTCACCATTCCTCTACCCTCCCTCTCATCTACACACATATATTCTGTCTTAGCCCTGCTGACCTTCATTCCTCTTCTCTGTAGAGCACATCTCCACCTCTCCAGGGTTTCCTCCACCTGATTCCTACTCTCACTACATATCACAATGTCATCTGCAAACATCATAGTCCACGGGGCCTCCTGTCTGATCTCATCTGTCAACCTGTCCATCACCACTGCAAATAAGAAAGGACTCAGAGCTGATCCTTGATGTAATCCCACCTCCACCTTAAATGGATCTGTCACTCCCGCTGCAGTCCTCACCACTGTCACACTACACTCGTACATATCCTGTACCACTCTTACATACTTCTCTGCCACTCCCAACTTCCTCATACAATACCACAACTCTTCTCTAGGCACCCTGTCATATGCTTTCTCCAAATCTACAAAGACACAATGCAACTCCTTCTGACCTTCTCTGTTTTTCTCCAGTAACACTCTCGGAGCAAACATTGCATCTGTAGTGCTCTTTCCTGGCATGAAACCATACTGCTGATCGCTAATCATCACCTCCCTTCTTAACCTCTTTCCCATAACTTCAAGCTGTGACTGATCAATTTTATCCCTCTGTAGTTACTGCAGCTCTGCACATCACCCTTATTCTTAAAGATAGGTACCAAAACACTTTTTCTCCACTCCTCGGGCATCGTCTGACTTTCCAAAATTTCATTAAACAATCTAGTTAAAAATTCCACTGGCATTTCTCCTAAGCACCTCCATGCTTCCATTGGGATGTCATCTGGGCCAACAGTCTTTCCTTTCTTCATCCTCTTCATAGCTGTCCTTACTTCCTCCTTGCTAATCTGTTTCACTTCCTGATTCACTATCCCCACATCATCCAACCTTCTCTCTCTCTCGCATTCTCTTCATTCATCAGCCTCTCAAAATACTCTTTCCATCTACTCAACACACTCTCCTCTCTTGTGAGTACGTTTCCCTCAATATCCTTTATCACCCTTACTTGCTGCACATCTTTCCCAGCTCTGTCCCTCTGTCTAGCCAATCGGTACAGGTCCTTTTCTCCCTCTTTAGTGTCCAATCTCTCATACAACTCTCCATACCCCTTATCCTTAGCTTTCGCCACCTCTCTCTTTGCCATGCGCCTCATGTCCTTATACTCATGTCTACTTTCTTCATCTCTTTGACAATCCCACTTCTTCTTCGCCAGCCTCTTCCTCTGTATACTCTCCTGTACTTCCTCATTCCACCACCAGGTCTCCTTGTCCTCCTTCCTCTGTCCAGATGTCACACCAAGCACCTTTCTAGCAGTCTCCCTTACTAGTTCTGCAGTAGTTACCCAGCTATTCGGTAACTCTAAACATATTATTTGTTCTTAAAGATTGCCATTTGATCAATTATTCTAATTATCGATTTTATCTTATTCCATAATATACCTGTGCTAAAATAAAAATAATTTTGTAAAATTTTACTGCTAACAACTTGCAATTTAATGTAAAAATTATTGTTTCTACTATCAACCTGAAGACTGCCCTTAATTATCCCAACATTTGCATAATAATTTTTACCATGAAAACATTTATGAATTGCAAGTTAACTCCCTCCTCTCCAACCTCTATTTAACAGAATACAAAGACAATTATTTCAACATTCTGTTATATAGCATACCTCTTAATCCTTTAATTTCCTTTCCAGTCTTTCATGCTGTCTATAATTATACACACAAATTGGAGAACAATATTCCATAATAGAAGTTATTATAATCTTATATATAGGCAACAATACTTCCTTCTCCCTACTCACTATGGTTCTAAAGTTTTATTGAGCTCATAAAAACATATCTTAATAATCTCCAAAAGATATCTCTAACTATTGTTTTTTGTCAGTGCCACTGTTTGCAACCCATATAACATAGCTGGTCTCACTACCTTCTTGTAGACCTTCCCTTTCACTCTTACTGGTACTCGTCTGTCACAAATCACTCCTGACACTCTTCTCCACCCACTCCATCCTGCCTGTACTCTCTTCTTCACCTCTCTTCCACACTCACCATTACTCTGAACTATTGATCCCAAGTATTTAAACTCATCCACCTTCACCATCTCTACTCCCTGCATCCTCACCATTCCTCTATCCTCCCTCTCATTCACACACATATATTCTGTCTTAGTCGTGCTGACCTTCATTCCTCTTCTCTCTAGAGCATATGTCCACCTCTCCAGGGTCTCCTCCACCTGTTCCCTACTCTCACTACAGATCACAATGTCATACTAAGTAACATATATAAAATCATTAAACTGAAAAAAATTAAGGTGAAAATGTGAAACAATGTATATAAAACTGTGCTACATAAATCACAGTCTGGCAGTCTTCATTTTCAAACAACATACAAGAGACACATTCTCACTCTTAGGCATCTAGTTTCAGTTGCCATAAGAGATGTCCTTCTATTCAGTGTTGCAGAATTCTTTACATATGAGTTGCATTCCACTCTACAACCTGACGTCTGGCCTGTATACAAAAGCTTAATGCTACTGCCTGTACATGGGACATCGCATAAAGGCAAAGATAATATCAGCCATAAAAGGGACAATACCGCTATTTGGAAAGGTTGACTCTTACATTGTCTGCCATTGGATATTTTGGATTCGCTTTACAGCTTCAGATAAGTACCCCATAGGGGTTTAATTTGCTGCTACTGCCTTTTGTTGTTGTTAATTTCATCCAGAAAAGACAAGAGTAGGTGTGGAAGGCAAATTCCACATAAGGATAGTCACGAGCTTTGCTTGTTTTGTTAGGGCCTACTCATGACCATCTGTCCTGTTCTATCTGTCAGGCCTTTGTACCTAACACTTTACACAGTTGTTTGCTGGCTTTAAATCTCTATCAGAGGCTTAAACTTTTGGCTAGGGATGCAATGGGGGACTCTGTAAGTTCTTCTGAGCTGTTCATGAAGCGGAATGTCAGCAAAGCCAGGCCCAAATCCTCTTTGGCTGCACCTTCTCTCTCCAACATACCCCTTGAGGTTGATGAAAACCGGCGATGCAGTCGGAGGTAGGGTTTATGTCTTCAGTGGGTACACATTGGAAGCTGTCAGAAGTGGAGACATGAGCACATCTGAGGCAATGCAGATGTCCAGTTTAGATGGCTTGGGGGAAACCACGTCTTGTTATTTTGAAGGACTCGGGAACTATTCCTGCTTCCCTGTCTAAAGAAGTCACGGGCATAAGGCCTATGTCTGCCCTTTTTCCACTGCAAGAGAATCATGTTAAAAAGAAGCAGAAGACATGTCATTCCACTGTCCATTCCATCCCTCCGTCAGACTCGAATGCCTTTTCCCAAGGTCTTATTAAGGCTCTAATGGCCTTGAGACCTCCAACTTCAGCTTCACCCATTTCAGGGCCTGCCTTTTCCACTTCTCCTGTTTTGCCATCTGCTTCCCAGGAGTCTACTACTGCGCAGTTGGTGTCTTACCCAGTGCAAGATTCTGACTCTGAGGTGTCTTCTTCAGATTCTTTAGCATACTCCACACAAATCCCTTCCCCCTTGGAATATGCTTCTCCAGAGGAAGTGTTTAATGGGGGGAGCTCACCCATGGAAGAACTTTCCTTTGTGGAGACTATCAATAAGTTGAGGGAATTATTTAAGTGGGATTCTTCCCAAATCTCAGAGGAGCAGAAAAGATATTATGATCTTCTTCAGCTGGAGGCATCTGCTCCTTAGGCAGTCCATCCAGTTCTTCCAGCTTTCTTAGATGCCTTTGCATCTACTTCTAAGACCCCATACTCTCAAGCTCCTGCTAAGACCTGATCACTTTTATAAGGTCCCTGAGGACTGCAAGTTTCTTTTTAAATGTCCTTCAGCTGATGCAGCTGTGGTATCCATTACGTCTGATAAATCCTTTCATGTTTGTCCTTCAACTAAGTTGCTCCCTTCTGACAAAGAAACTAAGATTTTGGAAAGGATGGAAAGTAGGTTTATACTTCTTCCACCTTGGCTATCAGAGCCATTAATTACCAGACACACAGGTCTCAGTCTGCTCTAGCCTTGCTTTCTCAGGCTTCTCAGGTCCTGTCCCAGTGGCCTGTCTTAGAGGCTAAGTCACTGTCTCTTTCTCTATGGGCTGCATCCTCCCAGGTAACTAGACATTCAGTCGAATGCAGCTATGATGCTGTTAAAGCTTCCACCAGAGCTGCAGCTTCTGCTTCTTTTCTCAGGAGGCATTTCTGGCTATGTTTCTAGGCTTGCCCTGATGCCCTGATGACACAAAGACCACATTACTTGATGCTTCCTTGGAGAGTTTTGCCCTTTTTGGCAAAGCGGCTGCAGAACTTTTTAAGACTTTGAAGGAAAAAGGTAAGGGGCTTACTGGTGTCCCCAGTTCTAAAATTTCATAGGAACATACCTGCCAAGACTCTCTTTGCCAGGAAACCTGCAAACTCATCCCCTTCTACTTTTTCTGGAGCTAGGCCACATAAGCATTCAAGGAGGTCCCCATAGTCTAAGCCTGTTGCTTCTGATCCTTCCCCCCAGCAGCATTTTCAGCCCAGACAAGACTCTCTGTGGTGCTCTGCTTTATTATCAAAGTCATACTCCACTACCTCTTCACCATTCTCTATCCCTTTCAGACTGGAAGAAAGTCACTCATGATTAATAAGTGATTTCAGTTATACAAAACATATACTTTATCACTTGGAAGACTCTTCCCCCTTTGAGGGCATTCCTCAGCCACCCACCAATCAACTGCACCTGTTTTCTCAGTTACTTGTTCAACTTTCCAACCAAGGCACCATTCAGCCTGTTCATCCAAGCCAGCAAGCAAGGTGGTTTTACTCCAGGATGTGTCTGATTCCAAGAAAAGACTGTCCTTGGAGATCCATTCTAGACCTCTCAACTTTGAATAGCTTCTTGGTGGTGCCTTCCTTCAGGATGCTGTCTCTGCAATCTATTCTTCCCCTTGTACCACCTCAGGCTTTTCCAGCTTCTCTGGATCTCAAGGATGCCTATCTGCATATCCCTATTCACCCTCAGTTCAGGAAATTCTTGCTTTTCTCAGTGGATTCTTTGCACTTTCAATGTTCTGCCTTGCCTTTTGGGCTTTCCACTGCTCCAAGGGTTTTCACAAAGTGTCTAGCCCCAGCCATTGTCTTTTATAGATTGAAATACCTTCAAGTTTACCCTTACTCGGACGATCTGCTCTTTCTGGCCAGCAGTCCAGACCTTCTACTTGAAAACCTGGACCTACCTATTCCCTTTCTGTAGGGCTTAGGATTCACAATAAATTTCAAGAAATCAAGTCTGTCCAAAAGTCAGGATCTCATTTTCCTGGGCTGCAGGCTCAGGACAGATTTGATGATGGTGTTTCTATCTTCAGAAAAAAGCATTTTCAACCATATCCTTCATAGTCTCTCTTCTGCCCCTTCCTTCCATCATGGTCAGGAAGTTTCTGAGACTAGTGGGATTCATAGCCTCCACAATCCCCATGTTGCCCTTTGCCAAACTTCACATGAGGAAGTTCCAGTGTTTTTTGAAGACCGTTTGGTCCCAGCCTGCTCATCCCTTGGAAGCTTTGATTCCTCTTCTCTCTTGTTTGAATTTAGAGCTGGATTGGTGGATGCAGTGGTCCTGGCTTACCACTTCAGATACCTGAGCCAGTCCAGCAACTTTTCACAGATGCCTCAGATTTAGGCTGAGGGGCAAGCTTTGCTGCCAGAAAGGTACTGGGTCTTTGGTCCCTCTCTCAAAAAAGGGAGCACATCAACATCAGAGAAATGAAGGCACTGATTTTAGCCTTGCATACCTTTCATCCAATGTTTCTACCAGGATGCCTCAGGATTCTTACAGAGAATACTACAGTCCTTTGGTACATAAATAAGTAGGGGGCACAAAATCCTATTTTCTTTGTCACTTAGCCATCAAAGCACTAGAAATGGCTGTTCAGTACAAAGGGTCACTGCATGCAGTGTACCTTCCTTCTGCTCAGAACTCAGTGGCAGACACATTAAGCAGATCCATGACATAATCCCAGGAGTGAATGCTTCACAGGGATGTGTTCCTGGATCTAGTTTATTGGTGGGGTAATCCAGACATGGATCTCTTTGCCTCCCCTCTGAACAACTTTCTCTATTTTGTGCCAGGGTCCCTCAACCTCAGGCTTGGAAGGTGGATGCTCTATCCTTCTCATGGAAGGGGATGTTTCTTTATGCATTCCCCCCTTCCCCTTAATTCAAAAAATCCTGTTGAAAATTCTACAGGGCAAACCCAAAATCTTGATAGTGACCCCCTTTTGGCCAAGACAGCACTGGTTCCATCTTCTTCTGCAGTTAGCCAAGGGTCATCACCACAAGTTGCCTCACCAATTAGACTTACTAACTCAGGCCAAGGGATCTCTGATTCACCCACAACTGTCAACTCTACAATTGACTTTGCGGGTGATCAACTTTTGATTCTTTTCAGGCACTGGTTTTCCAAGGATGTGCTTCAGGTTTTGCAGGAGGCCAGGAAACCCAATACTAGGAAATCTTACATTTCTAAGTGGAAAACATTTTCTGTTTGGTGCCAAAAAAGAAAAGAGGATGCCTTCTTGGCAGATATTCCTTTAGTGCTTTCTTACCTATGTGAGTTGCTTAACAGTGTTTTTTCTTATTCATCAGGCAAGGTCCACTGTTCAGCCTTGTCTGCTTGCTTGCCTTTAACTCCCCCCTTAGCTTCCAGGCTAGAGGTTAAGCTTTTCCTAAAAGGCGTCCTACACATGAAACCTCCCAGGAAACTAGTTTCTCCCCCTTGGGATCTCAACTATGTATTAGAGAAGCTTAGTCAGGGCCCTTTTGAGCCAGTGGTCTCTGCTTCTCTAAACTTTTGTACTTGGAAAATAGTACTTCTGGTAGCTTTAACCTCTGCTAGAAGGGTCTCTGAGATTCAGGCATTAATGGCTACAGCACTTTTTTTGTTTTTGCACAAGGTTAGAGCATCTTTGAGAACTAATCCTTCCTTTATGCCAAATGTGGTCAATGAGTTGTTTCTGAATCAGTCTGTCCAGTTGCCTACTTTTTCCCCTTCTCCTCAATCTCCTAGTGAGAGGATTCTAAATTCCTTGGATGTACATAGCTCAGATTCTACCTTGACACAACTAAGTCTATTAGGAAATCGGATCACCTTTTGCGTCTTTTCATCCCATGCCGCTGGGTTTACCTGTTTCTAAGCAAAATATTTCTTCTTGGATCTCTAAGGCCATTGTGTTTTGCTATGATTTTACCAGATCAGTTGTATCCTCAGGGGCTTACTTCTAACAACTTAATGCTCAATCCATTTCGGAAGCTGCTACCTGGTCTTTTCTGTTAATACTTTTATGAAGCATTACAAATTGGATAATACATCCAGATCCAGGGCAGGATTTGCCAGGGCAATCCTGCATGGATTTGTGGAAAATGTTTCTGCTTAGTCTTTCTCTGCTCCTTCCCCTTCCTTGGGTTCCCTTTCAGCTTTTTGCACTCTCTCATATGTAAAGAATACAGCAACATTGAATAGAAGGACATAGAATAGTTGTGTAAAACCTTACCATAACCATAGATGTCCTTCTGTTCTATGTTGCAGTGTTCTATCCCACCCACCTTCCCCCTACATCTTGCTCTTTACTAGGATGACTCATTTTTTTACTCCCTGTGCATTTTTTTCCTCATGGAGCTACCTTATTCTGAGGATTGTACTGCAGACATCCCTTTTATGGCTGATGTTCTCTGTACCTTCGTGCGACATGCCATGTACAGGCAGTGGCATTAAGCTTTTGTATACAGGCCAGACGTCGGGTCATGGAGCAGAATACAACCCATATCTAAAGAATACTGCAACACAGAAGAGAAAGACATCTATGGTTATGGTAAGATTTTACACAACTATTTTTTCTTAACTTCTCCCAGAGAAGTTAAGGACCTTTTATGGGTTGTTTAGTAGTCACGTGATGAAGTGGATCATGTTATATAATATCTAGGCAACAGAAGAGCTAAAATCATGGTTCCGAAGAAGTCTTTACTTTTTGCATAAGATGGAAGCACTTAATCATTAAAAATCTTTTTATTGCTACTTCTGGGGTTGCTTTCTCAAGGGTGTGCCGACAGTTGATTCTAAGTTTGGGAACTTTGCATGGTTTTCAACATAACTGGAGTGTATTTTTTAGATTACAAGTTCTTTTAAAATAGGTTCTTTATTTATTTTTTTTTAATTATTATTTAAATTTGTTTAGCAGGTAGGGCACAGATCAAAAATGATCATTTGCAGGCACAGCTTAGGTACATTCACAAGTAAATAATACAATCTAAAATTACAAAGAGCCAAAACATTTGCTTTTACATACAGGAATAATTAAAAGTGTTAATAAAAATGGTGGGGGTGGTCAGTAAAGAAAGGTGAATGAATGCCTACATAGGAAAGGGAACAACTTCAAAGGAGTCAAAGATTGACAGAGACTTCAATAGGCAATATGCTGCATGTACAGAGTTAAGTACAGAGCTAAAAGGGTAAGGAAGTTATTGGTGGGAATGGAGTGTTACAGGATAGCTGGGAATGTGAGCATTAAGATGATTCAGAGGGCATTTGACTACTTATAATTCTTAAAATGATCAATTGCATTCCGGTAAAGAAATGTAAGTGAATAAGAAAGTATGATTAATAGTGGCTATAACAAAACAGCAGAAAGGTCCCTCATCTTCTGCATAAAGGACAGAACCAGCAAGATGCCACACTTTCTAACTGCATGCCTAGCCCCATGATGTAATCATGTAACCAGGGAGGGCCAGAAAACCAGAGAAGGCCTAGAAAAGGGAAACCCTCAGCAAGTGATGATACTCCCAAAGGCCATGCTTAAGTTTCATGTCAGCCCTGCTCAGTTTTTCCGATTGTAGTGTGGGGGTGAACTGAAGGAACCAGTAGACTCAACAACGAACATGGGGCACTGGGGGTAGCTGTTAGAGTGAAGTATGGGAACAATGCATTTCACAAAAAAATAAAACACTTCTTAAAATATCTAGCATTCCAAAAATCCTCTTCTTGATGATAATATCAAAAGCATAACAAAAAAGCTAAGAAACGCTAATCAGGTCCACTAAAGCAGCCCATAAACTTAAGGTGTCCTCTGAAACCAAAGATAATTCTAAATCATTCTTTAGCTATGTTAGAAAACTAAAAAAAAAAAATGCCCTACAGTCTTCTAAACTTACATATATTAACATCTCCTACTCTGAACCACAGACATTGACGATGTCCTTCCATGGAAAGTTTTTGTCAAACCCATCCCCTAGACCTCTACTCAAAACCCAAAAAATCTGAATTCCTTACTCCTTCAAGTATATCAAAAGATCATTTACTGAAAATGATAGCCAAGACTAAAAATATTTCCTTCTTTGTATCTGAAATATACCTGGCTATTAAATTAATAGTGTTAAACATGCCCTTGCAGGCACACTCTTTAAGCTGTTTAATGTAAGTTTAGAAACCGGATTAATCCCCTATGAATGTTGCACTGTAGTTGCAATGCCCCTCCATAAAAGTGGCAAAAGGAACATCATCAAGGTCCAAGGAGGTAATCATTCCCTTACAGTCAGCATTGATCAGACCAGTTATCAAGTACAATGCCTATAAGGATATATCTCATAAAACATTTTGAAGAATTAGAAAGACCCCAAAGGTTCTTAACCAAAGAAAGACATGTCTGTCTCCCTTACTGCACTTTAGAGACTTTTTTGACCTGGCTCTCCTGTATCTCCAGAAGTCAAATATCTCAACCAGTATTAGAATCAGGAACCAACATCCTCACCAATAAATTAATAAGAGACGGTGGAGTTTTATAACCCACTGCCTCTCAAACCTCCTGGAATAAACTTTCCCTGCACAGTAATCAGTGTGACTCTATTTTCCTTTAAGCACAACCTAAATGACTGGATGGGTATCCACAAATATACTGCTGGATTATCTGTTATGGCACTGCTGGATAAATGAGATACGACATTAGGGAAGGCACTAACAAGGCATGAATGGTCATATGGCTCAGTGGCCTTGGAATATCTATAAATCTATAGTGCCCTCATGTCCTGCAGGAGATGACCCTCAGATTGGTGCTCAACATATGGAACTCCACTGTCTCAGTCCCACAGACATGCTAGTATCTGGACCTTCCATACAAAGTATGAAGTAGAAGGGGAAATTCTACACCCCTTTCTCCATGACTGTTGGGAGGAAGTACGTGGAAGTTACTACCAAGGAGAATGAAAACTGAGGGTCTAGCCAGAGCCTCACATATTCAGCATTCCCTGGCTTCCATAGTACCAAACTCTCTCTCTCACCCCTACACCCACATAGGATCATAGAATCATAGGAGGTTACTAGAATATCAACCCAGAGGTTATTTCAAGCCTAGCTGTTTCATCTCAATGTAATACCATAGATAATCGAGTCAATACCCAGGACTGTATTTGGTAATGACTGCTCATATCCAGGAGGGTTGTGGGCCCTATCCCTGGTATGAATTTACAGTGCCCCATCAACTCATCCAGGTTCCTTTTTAACAGTTATAGAGGTGCTCTGCTTCACATGAATTGGCAGCCTATTCCAAAAACATGGCAGTTGCTGGGAGACAAATCTGTCCCTCCAGCATGTCCTATTCAAGTCGCAGGCTATATTTAGATCCCTGGAATGGGTCAAGTTATTCCCGTTTGGTTTACAGATGTGCATCAGATTTATTAGGATTTGGTTGGTGACTGCTCTGTAAACCAGGCATAAGTTTCCCCTAAGAAGTTTATACGGATCTGAGTATAGTGACAGGGACCTTAATCAGTCTATGTAAAGCACATGCTGGAGTCCCTTGATCTTCTTTGTTAGAAACCTCTGAGGTCTCTCCAATTGCTGCAGGTCCTTTGTGCAGTACATGCAAAAAGGGCCATTATACTCAATTATAGGCCTGATTAATGACGAATACAGAGGGGTTATAACCTCCTTTGCTCTAGAGATGATGCCTTTGCTAATCAAGCGTGCTACATAGAAGGCCTTCCTTACTACAGTAGACACATGGTGGTCAAAGCTACAGTCGCAGTCTACTTGTATTCCCAGATCCCTTACCACTTCTTCGGTACATAGGGTATTGTTGTTAATTTGATAGTGTGAAGGGGCATTCTTTTGACTGAAGGGAATGATGATGCATTTCTTTGCATACAGTTTGAGACCATGACCAAGACACTAGTTGTTGGTCTGTGTAAGACCCTCCTGAAGTATACTGACATAATTTGGGGATTTGGTAATTGCACCGAGTTTGTGAATGTCAGAAAACTCGGTCAGCCGCAGCATCTTAGTTTTGGCCTGAATTTCTGAGAAGTCTATACCAAACATTAGGTGGCCCAGCACTGACCTTTGTGGCACCCCGCTGGTGACAGGTCTGCTGGCTAATGTGGAGTCACCCACTTTGATAGTATGTGACTGGTTTGTGCGCCAGTTGGCAACCCATCTTACAGCAAAGTGTCTTACATTCAGTTTGCTAAGTTCATCGGTAATGCCCAAGTATGGGATTGTGTTGAAGGCCTTGGCCAAGTCAAGTTATGCTGTGAGCACAGATTTGCCCTCATCAATGGCCCTGGTCACATTTTTAAAGAAATCCACCAGGTTTAACAGGCAGGATCTCCCCCTGAAAAAGCCGAATTGGGTGGGATCCAAGGTTTGGAGGTTGTCTATATCTTTATTTGTGAGGTCCATGATGATATGTTCCATGGCCTTACAGATGAGGTTGGTCAGATTTTATGGGTCTGTAATTCCCCAGGTTTGTTGCTAAGCCACCTTTGTGGATGGGAATGAATAACTGTTGCTGTTCTCCATTACACAGGAACATAGCCTGTGTTTAGGTTGTGATTGAATAGGGTACTTAATGGTATTATAGTTCATGTTTTAGTTTGTTTAGAAGACAGCCTGGGATACCATCTGGTCTCATAGAGGATGTGTTTTTTGAATTGGAGGGGATAAGGGAGTGAAATGTCATCAAATCTGTCCGCCAATATGTTTGCTATCTCTGCAGGATCAGTGTGTGATACCGTTAGTCACTAGTTCGGTACATGCTTTGGTCCTACCTTTTAGGCTACATAAATAGCTGTGAAAGGCCTTATGGTTGTGATTGCTAAGTGTTTCTTAAAGTTACCCTTAGAGGATTTGATATGATGTCTTATTTGCCTGTTGAGGCTGAGGAGGATGCCGTTCCATTGCCGGGGCCTTGCCTTAGTCTTCCTAGGCAGCAACTTTCTGCATTTGTTGCAAAGTTTGTTGATGCTGGATGCCCACCAGAGTGACTTGTTTTTACTTGGGGCTCTCACTTTGATTCTCTCTGGAACAGCCAAGTCTGCACATTTATACAAATGATTGTACAGGGCTTTAGTGTAAGCTTTGGTGTAGTTACCACTTCTAGCTGGGGTGCTACCTGGAATGCATTTATACCTTCTCCTAGGATGATGTAGTTTGCCTTGGTGAAATGTTTTAGTCTGACTTCACTCTTTGTGAGTTGTGGTGTTAGAGCCAGGTCGAAGGTGATTGATTTATGGTCAGATTTAACTAATGAGGGTCAGACAGTTGCAGTGGTACAGCTGTTTGTCGTGGTAGTGAGGACAGATCTAGTATATTTGTTCCATTTGCTGGGGTTTGAATGATTTGTTCCAGGAAATTTTAGTTAACAAAGTCAAGGAACTTTTGCACTAATGAGTTAGGGCTAGAGTAGGCTTCCCAGCTGATGGTGGGATAATTGAAACCCCCCATGACCAGAGTGTTTGGCAATATTTGGATTGACTCCAGTATGGTTAAGTAGGACTCATGCACATCATGATCCATGGAGGGGCTCTATAACTAGCTATGACTTGAATGGGGGTCTTACCCACAGTAATCTGAGCTTGGAGTAACTCCATAGCGTTGTCCTGTCAAACTAAATGGGAGGCAAATTTATCTCTAATATAGATAGAAACACTGCTTCCTTTGGTTCTCACATGTTTGTTTTGTGGTGTGGAAGGCACTGTAGCTTTACAAGGCCAAGGTATTCTCTGAGGCCTTGAACCAGGTTTCTGTGACTGCACAGACATCTGCATCCTCCACTGATAGGAATGCTTCCAGGATGTGCAGTTTTGGGTTTAAACGCCTAGCATTTAGCAGCATAACCCTTATTTTGTCACGATTGGCAATTTTCACATTGGCAATTTTGTTTTTGAGACCTTGCCTAAAAAAGGCACTAAGGGGGAGGCAAGAGCCTTTTCCAACAGCCAAAAGCCTAGTGGTGCCAGGTGCATCCTGTCTCTGGCAAAACAGACAGATTTGTCGACCATGTCATCCCAGACTGACAGAAACTGGATTCCCCTGGAATGACACCAAAAACTAAGCCAGTTATCGAAATCAATCATTGTTTGTTTATACTGTGGCATCATTCCAGGGGAGGGTAATATGCTGCTCAAGGCTAGGGATATACCTGCGTGGGACACATACTCAGAGAGCTCAATCATGTCTCTCTTCATATAGTCCAGTGAGGTATGTCTCAGGTTGTTCACTCCAACCTGTGCTATGACAGAGTCCTAATGGTAGTTGTTGCTGAGAGACATGAGTGCATGCATGATCTGATGAATCCTGACACCAGACAAGCAGCTGACCATGACTTTCTCCTCTAACCTGGTGAGTGGGACATGCATGTGTCTCACTAAAGAAAATTTGGTTTATGAGTGTTACACCTTAAGGGTTTGGTATGTGAGACACTGGTGTTGCTGTGTGCCTTGGGGGGTGTGGGAACAGTGTTAGTTGTAGCAGTCATGTGTTTTGGAGGTCTCTGGTATTTTGGTAAGTTTTTTGAGAGAACATCTGCATATGTTGATTTATGTGCTGGATGCGTACTATGTGTATGAGTAGTGGTGGGGTGAGTTGACATCCTCTTCACTGTTACTATTTTGAGTGCTAGAGAGCAGGGATTCAAGTTTCTTGGTGTAGATACATCTCACACTCTGTACTAGAGGGAGTTATTAGTAGAGGGTTGTCAGTGCACATGAAGCAATTGCTACACTGCCTCAGGAGACCCAAGTCAACAAGGCTGGCAGGAGAAACAAGGGTAGGTCAACTGTCCATAATGATAGGTTTGAAGAACTGTTATCACAAAGGGGGTGCTTTCAGGACTGATCTAGGAGGTGCTGTGTAGATGGGTGTTTCTGATGGGTTTTTGACTGGTGGTTTAATAGGTGACAGCTCACTAGCAATACTTCTTAGACCAAAAATGTACTAAAGATGAGGACTACACTAATGTACTACAGCTGTATCTAAGGAAAAACTTGTCAAAATTATCTGTCTGGCTATGGCACACTATTGTGCAGCACTGTGTGGTACAGTGTGAGGTGCAAAAAAGCAGAAACCGGCTCAAACTCTGGGCTTAAATACCAGAAGGTAAAAACTTAAAAAAAAAATAAAAAGTCCAAAAGAACTAGTGAGACTGCTAACTCCAATCCCTAGACCAATCACCATTCACCAGACAGGTTCTAATCAGCACATTTCTCTCACAAGGGTGCAAAAGGGCCCCTTCTAATCAAAGATGGCTTGGAAAATGTGTTCAGAATACAACAGTCACTACAAACAGACCCAGATGCAGTAAACCTGTATCTGGAATATGCTACAGCTGCTAGCTACACTAATTTAGGAAGGGAACACTAAAAAACAGACACTAAAAATGTTTTGAAAAGCAAAAAACAGCAAGGAGACATGAAAGAGCAAACACAACAGCAACAGTAAACAGCAAATCAATTATTTAAAACACTACTTGGTAGGAAAACAGAACAAACAGAGCAGATGTTTAGCAAACAGTGAAAAGTATCAACAATTACTTTGCAGTCAGTCAAAATAGCAAAAAAAGCTTTGCAAAGAGGGAAAACAGCAACAAAATATGATTTAACAGGCACAGTAACGCACTACAAACAGTGTAGTTTAGTTTACAGTATTAAAATACGGTATTAAATAAACACAACAGAAATAAAACTGCAATAATAGTATAATCAAGCAAATAAAGAGACCACTTATATTTTTTTGGGAGCTCAGAAGCCTCTAGTTGTCTGGAATCTCAGCTCAGAGTTGTGGCTGGTAGCACACCTCATTTCAGCTCAATTCAAGCAAGCAGAAACCCGCTCAAACTTATCTGCTTAAATACCTTTTTTAAAAAGTTCAAAAAAACCAGTGAGGGTGCTGATTCCAAGCCCTAGTCCAATTTCCCTTCACCAGACAGGTTTCAATCAGCACACTTCTCTCACAAGGGTGCAGAAGGGCACCTTCTTCAAAGATGGCTTGCAAAATGTGCAGAATACAACAGCCACTACCAACAGACCCAGATGCAGCAAACTTGTATATCAGGATTGCTATAGACCTCCACATGTTATTGCTGGCTTCAACTTGCTCAAGCATAGTTCTCCATCTTTTGAGTTCCAGTAGGTGCATTCATACTCCACCTCCCCAGTGGAATGAGTGATAAGGGCTGTAATGCCCCCCAGGTGAGTAGAAACTGTGTTCTTTACTCTGCCAACATGCACTGACCCTCACTTTCATTGTGCTGTGTGGTGTCCTGACTAACCCCTGGACTCACACACCTGTTAAACCTCTTTGTCCATGTTTCAAGATGGTACAGATAGGTCACCAATATCTCTGTGGAACTTGTGTACTTGCTGTAACCCTCCTTAACTTGGGGCAAGATGTATCAGGCCAAAATGAGGACAGGTCAGCCAAGGTCCCACTGGGAGTGAGAGGGCAAGTCCCTAGAATGGTGCTACAGAGAAAGATGTGGCAGCAGTTGTCTCTTACGACCCTATGCATGATGAGAGCTTGAAAAAACATTATCATTTGTTGGTGAAACTGACCGTGTCTGAAATAAACCTGATGATTAGTACTGATATGAAACAGAAGGAATACATTAGAAATAGCCACATCCCGCAGGAACCAGAACAGATACACCCACCATTTTACAGCTTGAATTCTTCCAATGGCATACTGTGCACGTAACTGATCTGTCGCATCAGTGTCATTCATGAAACTGTTGTAGTGTGGCAAGGGTGATGGACACGGAATCTAAACACATGGCCATCTCGCCACCTTTTACATACTCAGTGGTTTTTAGTTCCACTGGATATGTCTTACTTGACACAGAAAGACTTAATGATTGTCTTTTTATGCTGTAGCCGGTAAGTGCCCACTCTGCCGCCAAGAATACCTCTCCTGCTCTTCCATGTGGATAAGTTGTTAAGATCATGTGGCCATCCAGCATGATTTGAGTAGATAATGCCACTGCAGTAAAGGCAATGCTTCAGTAATGCAACTACCAAATCAACTGATGTGAAGAAATTATCAAAATATACATGGTGACATGCATGGTCACTATGCAAATCTTTTCTGAGATTCCTCACCACACAGTGTGCAAGTCTAACCCCAGTTAACCCCATGTACTGGTGGAATGGACACATGGCACATGTGAAATGCCATCTCAGCTTCATTGACAGTAACTTTTCTATATTTTATGTTCCCTTTTGAAAATATCTAGAAACATATTCTTTATTGACTGTATGTGGTGTAACTTGTCATGCATTGGCTGACCCCTGGGTGTGTTGGACGTGTTATCACTCAGGTGAATACTGTCAACTTTTTTCAAATCTTAAATGTGGCATAGCCTTCACAGTGGTGTACTTGCCTTACAAAAGATTTGATTCCCAGAACTTCCTGTACTCAGGAAAGGAGTCATGCTCATGTAAATCCATATATTAAGGAGAGCTTTAATGTTGTCAGCATTGACAGAGGTCCCTTCATGGGTTCTCCATTCCAGCAGGCTGCTAAGACTGCAAACTATACTAGTTAGTCTCCCCTGTGCTGTGTTGTTACAGTGACAGAGGAAACAGAACATTGAATAAGTCTAGCTCATTTTGATTTGTAGTGAGGGTATGTGTTAGAACATTGAATAAGTCTAGCTCATTTTGATTGGTAGTGAGCGTATGTGTTGGACCAACAGGTCTCATGAATTTCTGCACAGGTACATGATGTAGTGTATTTTCTGCCAATGACATATAAGTGTGTGATTGTCACCTGTAGATCTATATTAATACCAGTATTACATGAAGTTTCCTGCATGTGGTATGAATGCACATGGTCACCCATACACATAGGCTGGTATAACATTCTCAGTGAGACCTAAAGATGGACTAGAATGTGTTAACTTACAGCTATATCACCTGAAGCACTGCTACAATCATGAGATGACACCATGGAGGTATGCACTATTGTAAATTGAGTTGCAACAGGCAATGGCTCATCACATTGCAGAACCAATTCTAATGTAATATGGGATGACTATGTCTGATTCAGGTGCACTGGGAATGCTTCCAGATTCTCCAGCTGGTAGCATGGGGTTCTGGACAAGGTTTTCTGCTGATTCACACTGGTCTGGCAAGTTTGAAAGACCATGTCCCAGTGTACTCACAGAATGCAAAAGCAGTGTATTTTGCAGTGCTGACTATTACTGATAGTGGCTGTACATCTTCAGAATATCATGGGTGCTTTCTACTATTTGAAAATGTTGCTTTCTTTTTTCCATCAGCTCTGTCTTGGATCCACTTTGGAATGGCTGCATTGGGGAGGTGTTGTGGATCACAGTAGCATCTTTATATGAGGGGGCTGGAGCCATTTTCCTAAACAAAGTGATTGCAGCCACTTTAGTTATGCCTCACCATCCTTATCACTATTTCAACTGGTACCATCACTACTATCATCCAAGGGAAAGGCAAAATCCAACATGCTATATTCCTCCATAGTAGACACTAAACTCTCATCCACGATATCATCCTGTACTTCCTTAACCCAATGTACATCTACACAGCAGCAGTATTCAGCACTCTTCTTGACACTGAATATTTCCATTGCTTGCAGATAAAAATACTCTACACAAGTTAATAGGTTAACATACAGAAGAATCGCAGATAATGTGTTTGTTGCAGGACATACAGACAATTCATTTATGATTGGTTGCTTGACAGAGTCCAATGAAATCACCTATGGCAGTGGCCTTAAATATCACAAATGGCTGTATCTGTTCCTTCAGCTTTGTAGTATGTCAAGATCTGTAATGATCCCTAAGTGCAAAATGCATTGTTACTCAGAATCAGTTATAGCTGCCTGGTTATTGCTGATCCAGTGTGGAAACATTCAAAAGCTAAGGGAACACCGCATTTTACATAAGCATGCACTTTGCTAACAGTACAGAGAATGAAATTCTACTAACCAGCATTATTCACTCACTGTCTCATTAATGGAATGACAAGTACATTTTCAATGCAAACTATTACATGCAGTAAACGTATGCAGGAAACATACCAAAAGGATTGTGCTCAACATGTCTAGACAAAATGACAAAATAATTGGTGGCCTGAGGCGAAAGGATATGCACGTTGTGTCATAATTACTCAAAGCAATTAAAAAATGTAATACATTCTGCACAGCCATGCACTTTGCTAACAGTATGATGTACAAAGCTGTATTGCCCAGCATTACTGACTAACTGTAATCCTAATGCAGTGACTGGCATATTTTCACTGCTAATGTTCATATAAAGTAAATGTAAGCTGGAAGCATATCTAAAAGGCCTTTGAACAATAAGCCTAGATAAAGCCACAAAATAAGTGGAGGGCAGAGGCCAAAACACATGGAAGTTGTGCCATTATTACTCAAATTGACTTAAAATGTAGTGGAGCAATACATTCTGGTATGATATATTGCACAGGCAAGTGTACTTACCCTCTGTTTGCTTTGTGCAATATTTCCATCTTCTCTACCTCTTTCAGCTAAATACAAGAGTCTTTCATTGAAACACCCTCCTTTCTGCTAAAAAATTAAGCCTGAGTGTTGCTCGCACATCCTCAGTCACACAGTTATATTTTCAGTGGGGATCTCAGGCTGCACTACTGTCATATTGTATAGCACTACTGGATTACTCACTTATGGCTTATAGTGGATTGATGTTCTATGTGTTAGTCTTAGCATTCTTATATTATTGAGAGAGCAGTATCCTACCACAAAAAAACAGGCTCACAACCTTGCACAATGTTTATTATACATTTTCTCCCTCAGGAAGTTGATTATAGATTCAGAGGTTCATAGGTGTAGATCAATGTGTGTGTGTATGTATCTTTAAGATGCTATCCAAGGGCTTGCACATGTGTATAAATATTGAGCAATTGCAAGACTGTTATTTTGTAGTAAGCCATTGAGATGTAAGCATGTATGTCTGTTAACTAGTTTGCTTGTATTTTGTGATGCTGCTATACATCCTGATGCGTTTCTATGCATTAAAGCATCTAAACAAAATACCCCGCCTGCTTGTCATCTATGTTAGAGAGGGATAAGCGACATGTTTGTGGGATGTCTGCAGGACATGAAGCCGGAATCCAAATTCTTCAGTTCAACATCGAGAGGTGCTCAGTTGAAACTGGAAAAATATAAAGCAGTGAATCATCCTTACAATACGCACACTTCGCAAAACAGGTCAGAAACGAATTTCAGATGTTAAAACTTGCTCAGCACTATTTTTTATTTGCAAAATATGAAACGAGGCATATAGAATGTTTCTAAACAATATTTGCATAAACTGATATGCCCAATATTGATAAAATATTCAAATTACTACAGAAAATGTTTGAAATAAAGTCCTAATTGCATAATAAGAGGAAACAACCACATTTTCACTAAGCACGTATTTATTTATTTATTTATTTTATTTATTGCATTTGTTTACCGGGAAAACCCACTGGGCCTAAAAGAGCCAATTTTCAGTGGAGGCCCGGGGAGAAAAGCTCCGACAAGAACATAGCTGCAGAAAAAAATTAAACATTAATTGGTACAGAAGTAGAAACAGTGTTACACATAGTGGTTACAGCAATATATACAGAATGTATACATAAGTCAGGAATTTAGTTGGTTTGATTACAGTAACATATACAGAATATATACATAAAAGCAGGAATTTAGTTGGTTGCCAGATGAATTCAGAGTGGTAAAAATGGAGATAAATTAATCAGCATTATTGCGCCAGTATCAACAAGTGATGAAAGAAAAAACATAAATAAATATGGAGAAAGTATCGTCAGCCACTAATAGTAAAAAGCATAGGAATTTAGTTATAATATAAGGAGAAGGAAGAGGTTAGGTTATAGAGTAGGTACACAGCCAGGAAGAGCTGAGATGATTTTTCAGTGTTTGTTTGAAGGTGGTGGTGCTGCCCGTGTTTCGTATAGAAGGAGGAAGTGAGTTCCATAGTTTGGTGATGGTGAAGGAGTAGAGCAGTTGACCAGCTGGTAAGGTGGGCTTTTCTACTTTTAGAAGTAGATGATTTTCAGATCTTAGTTGCCTGCTGGGTTGGTATTTGGAAAGTAGAGTTGAGAGAGCAGGACAGTCTGTGTGTATGTAGATTATTTTGTGTGCTGTAGTTAGCTGGGTGAATGAGAGATGGTGGGGGAGTTCCAACCAGCCTAATTGTTTCAATCAGTTAAACTGGTGGGATGAGAATTTGGCCTTGGTGGCAAATTTTTGCTATTCTGTTGTAACACATATCAAGTTTGGATTTTGTAGAATTTTGGCTATTAGTGAAGATAGGGGCACCATAAAGGAGACAGGGTAATAAAAATGTAGTTGCAAGGGTTTGTCTAGTAGAGAGGCTAAGAATGTTGGTGCCTGTACAGCATACTGAGCTTTAGGTGTGTTTTGTTGATGTGTCTGTTTATGTGTAGGTCAAAGTTTAGGTTTTCATCTATAATAATGCCTAGTAATTTAGTGTGTGGGACAACTTCTATAGTGGTATTGTCTTGGGCTTATATACTGAAGAGTTTTTTATCTAGGGGAGTGGTTTTGTTAGGGGTAAAAATTACTAGTTTAGTTTTTTTTTTTTTTTTTTTTGATTTAGGGCAAGATGATTGTTATGCATCCAAGATTCAGTAGAGGAGAGGGCATTCTGGGTGATCTGCTGGAGTTCAGAGCTGGAATTTGCAGTGCATATTATTGTAGAATCATCAGCATACTGGATTACTGAGCATTGTGGGAGAGTTGTTAATAAAGATGCTAAATAAGACAGGACCAAGTATGGAGCCTTGGGGTACCCCTGTGGAAGTATTGAGGAAGGGAGAGTAAGACTGTTGCCATTTGGTGGATTGCTGCCTACTGGAGAGATAGCTATTGAACCATTGTAGGGTAGCTGGGGAAATAGTTTAGAGAGGAGGATAGTGTGGGAAATGGTATTGAAAGCTTTAGAGAGGTTGAGGAAAAGAGAAGCGATTATTTTATCAGAATCCCGTGCCCGGTTAACTGTATCAAGGAAGGAGAGGAGGACTGTAGTGGTGCTGTGCCCTGGTCTGAAACCAGGCTGAGTGGGTGACAGAATTTGATTTTCAAGCAGGTGGTTGAGGAGTTGGGCATGGATGCATTTTTCCAGTATTTTAGAGAGGGGTGAGAGAACTGCTATAGGTTCATAGGGAGGTACTAAGCTATCGGCCCGAGGGCCAAAGCAAGTCTAGCCAACAGTGTATTGGCTTTCGCCACCCATGTATTGTTAAATTCCTGCCCCTTTATCGAGCAGTGCCCCAGACATAATCCCAGGGGTGAATTTCCTATCACCCATCCACTTATCAAGGTTTTTCGTGAAGAATGCTAATGATGAGCTCTGCTTGATGTGGATGGGAATTTTGTTCCAGAGCATAGGAAGACTCTGGGACAAGAATCTATCCCTCCAGCATGTCCTATTTATTGTTGTGGTGAGGTTATAGTCCCCAGAGCATGTAGCTCGGGAAGATTGGGATTTCTTCAGGTGGAGCATGTCCAACAATTCGGGGTTTGACATAGCTTTGTATGTCAGACAAAGGTCTCCTAGTAGTAAGCGGTATGCGACCAAGTAGAGTTTGAGTTTCTTGAGCCGGTCGGCATAGGGTAATTGTTTGAGTCCAGCAATCCTCTTGGTGAGGTACTTTTGGGGTCTCTCAAGTTGTTGTAGGTGTCTTTTGAGGTATATGCCAAACGGGGCATTGTATTCAATGAGGGGTCTGATAAGTGATGAGTAGAGGGGAATGATGACTTCCTTATTTCTTGATGCAAACCCTTTTGTGATTAAGTGGGCCATGTAGAAAGATTTTCTGACCATTGTGGCAATGGGTCAAAGTTTGTGGTGTCTGTGTTGGTGCTGCCTTTGTGTAAGGGGAGAATGAATGTTTTTTTCCAGATGTCTGGGACAAGGGACCCTATAATTCATCTGTTAATGAGGATGCTGATGGGATAAGCTATAGAGTTTGCAGCTAGCTGCAGGAAGTGTGGGGGTAGATTGTCAGGGGCTAGAGTACAGTGTTTGAGCTTAAGTAAACATTTTGTTATTGTGGCAATGGGTATGGGGGAGGTTTTAGGTTAGAGTTGTGTGTAGCATTGTTTTCTGGGTTGGTTTGGTCATTAGCTATCTTGGTGGTGGTGGTATTAACCATAGGAAAGGTGGTGGTTAGGTTAACTATGGTATCAATGACATAGGAATTGAAGAGGGTGGCAAGTTCGGTCGAGGTTTTGTGTGGGTCAGGGGATGGGCTGCTTTGAGAACCTGGATGTAATAGATGGTTGATGGAGGACCAGAATTTTTTGGGATTATTTTTATGTTGGCTTTGTAGGTAATTTTTTGTATTAATCAAAGATATTTGAGTTAACAGAAGCATATAAAGTGTTCGCATGTTTGTGCAGTATTACAGTAAGGTTATTTCACAGAATACAGCAATTACAGCGCATATTTCGCAAAGTACAGCATTTCAAAAAGTTTATCATGCATTTGAATGTTATTACAAGCTCATAGAACAGTTTGTTCATATATAATTACAAAGTCCATATTTTCAGTGTGTTTGTACATACTTTGTGGGCATGGCAGATGGATTTCGAAAACCCAGTGCACTTGTATTTGACAGTAATACTGCTTAGAACTGGAATATGTTTGAGCAAGAGTATGACATTTTCATACAGGCTGCATTTTCTGATAAAGGTGATCGTACAAAGGCATTTATTCTACTTAATTTAGCTGGGTCAGAAGCCATAGAAAGGGAACATTCATTTGTGTATGCACCAGCTATCTATACAGGAGAAAGGGAAACCGTAATATTGTTGTACCGGCTGAGTCAAGGGAGGGCTCCAAATGTTTGAAACATAAATTTAGAGAAATGTGTAACCCCCAGACAAATGTTACAATGGAAAGGCACTTATTTTACACAAGGGATCAAAAGCCTGGAGAAACTTTTCAACATATATAACCGACTTGAGAAATAAGGCTAAAACATACAGATTTGGTGATTTAAAGGAGGAGTTGATAAAGGACAGACTTGCGTGTGTTATTAAAGATGATGCTGTGAGAAAGATTTTGCTTCCTGACAGTAATTTAACTTTGAATAATGCCATTGAGATTTGTCAGATATATGAGCTCACAGAAAAGCACACAATTATGCTTACAAATGAGAATAGCTCTAGAAGGCACAATGAGAAAGCTTATGTTGATACTATAAAGCACATGGTTAAAAGAAATGGGCCCAAACACATGGCAGCAACTGTAGCCCCTGTAGCTCTCACTGGTAAACCCCAGAGCTATCCAGCAAATTCCAGAGTTTGCACAGTCTCAGTGAAGCATACGAGTGAGTCAGCAAACTCAAAGCAGGGGCCCCAACCCAGTTTCATTGCCAGCTGTCGTAATTGTGGTGGAAATCATGAATCTAAAAGGGAAAAATATTTAGCTCTTGGTCAGCAATGCCACAAATGCAATAAATGGAATAATTTCAAAAGGTTTTGTAAATCAAAAGGCCCACATTTGTTTATTAAACAGGAACATTTTAAGAAATGAGTTGATCAGTTAGAAAGCTGCAAACCTACTCTTTATGTTGATGCTGTGTCAGTGCTTCATGAAACAGTCAATGCAGTAGATTTAAGGGCAAAGAATGAAGTATTTTGTACTGTTCAGATAAATGACAAACCCATAGAACTCAAAGTTGACACAGGTTCCACGTGCAATGTTATGTCGGCAGAAACATTTGCTAGAGTGCGTCATGGTGAAAGGCTTGATTTGGCAAGGTGTGTGAAGCTTGTTGCTTATGGATGTGATTGAAGAAATTCAGACTGAAGGTTCAGTAGTGTTTTCATGTTTTTCTACTGGAAGAAGCTATGACTTGTTATTTTATGTGGTCAAGAGGCATGTCCAGTCATTATTAGGGGTCAGATACAGTTTGAAATGGGACTGCTTTCATTTAACAAGGAAGTCCACCGAGTTAGTTTAAAAGACCACTACTGTAATTTTGCTCAGTAGATTTTTTTTCTGCCTATGCTGATCTTTTCAAAGGCAAATTAAGGAAGCTTCCAGTTGTGTACTTTATGAAGTTAGACCCAGATGTCAGTCCAGTTATCAGGCCAGCATGAAAAGTTCTAATAGTCATGCAGGACAGAGTCAAAGCCAAGCTAGATAAAATGGTGTGACAAGGTGCGATTTGTCCAGTTGCAACTCCAACTGAATGGGTATCTTCCATGGTGGTAGCTCATAAGAAAATCTCAGATGACATCAGAATATGTACTGATCCACGAGATTTGAACAGAGTGTTAAAAAGACCTCATCATCCAATGCGTACAGTCAAAGAAGTCGCAACCTTAATGCCAAATGCCACTATGTTTCTGTCTTAGATGCAAAGAGTTCATTTTGGCAAATTCAGCTTGACAAGAAATCATCATTGCTCACTATATTCAGTACTCCGCTTGGCAGGTACAGATTTTGAGAATGCCATTTGGGATAGATTCTCCAAGTGAAGTTTTTCAACGTGCTATGGTGCAAATTTTTTCTGGGTATCCTTGTGCTATCATAGTAGACAACATACCAGTAGGAGGTCATGGTAAAGCTGCGCATGACAGAAACCTCAGAAAAATTCTGGAAAGGGCACATCAAGTGACTCTTAAGCTCAATCCACATAAATGCAAATTAAGGCTACAAGAAGTTTCTTATGTTGGTCATTTATTTACCAATTCAAGCTTATAACCAGACCCTACTATGCAAACAGCATTTCTTGAGATGCCAGCTCCAGACAATGTTTAAGCCCTGCAATGTTTTCTTGGCATGGTTAACTACCTAAGCAAGTTCATTCCAGACTTGAGTCAAATATTAGCACCACTCAGACAGCTGACATGTAAAGATGTAGCATGGTCTTGGTTACAGCAACACCAAAGAGCATTTGATGTCCTGAGACAGAGAATTGCAAGTCCACCCACTCTCAGATACTATGATTTTCACAAACCAGTTACTTTCTCATGTGATGCTTTGAAATTTGTTCTTGGTGCAGTCATTCTACAAGAGAATCAACCTATTTCCTATACATTGAGAACACTTACCCAAACTGAAATGCAGTATGCTCAGATCGAGAAAGAGCTTTTGGCAATTGTGTTTACATATTTGAAGTTCCATGATTACGTTTATGATAGACCTATCCAGAGTGAAACAGACCACAACCCCTAGTCACTATCATGAGAAAGCCTATGCATTCAGCTCCAGCTAGACTGCAATGTTTGATGCTGAGACTGCAAAAGTATAATTTCAGTCTTGTCTACAAGAAAGGCAAACTTCTTTATCTTGCTGATACATTAGCCAGATCACCCAGAAACACCTCAGAACAGTATGAGAATGAGAACCTTGATTTTTAAGTCATGCAAGTGAAAAATGTTTCTTCCACACGTTGATGAGCTGAGAGATTGTACAGCCACAGATCCAGTTTTACAAAGGATCAACCACTTTATCGCTCAAGGATGGCTGTCTAAGCAATCTAGTTTACCTCAAGAAGTACAACCTTATTTTCCATACAGAGATGAGATTTTTGTCTGACAATGGTATCATTATGAAAGGTCCAAAAGTAATTGTTCCAAAGTCGTTGCATCAAGAGTACATTACTATCTTCTACTGTAGTCAACCAGGAGCCGACTATACCAAAAGAAGGGTAAGAGGACTAGTATTTTGGCCTTCTATGTCATTAGATATTGAGAGAGAACTTTCATCTTGTTCTGTGTGTAGTAGTACAGAGCCACATCAACAGAAGGAAACACTTCAGCTAAACCAGATTCTTGGGTCAACAGTAGCAGCCATCTTCGAGTGGAATGGTCAACATTAGTTGGTGTTAGTAGACTCTTACTCAAATTCATTTGAGATTGACCTACTTCCTAATCTACATCCATTACTGTCATTACTAATGATGAAGCGTCATTTTGCAGTGAAAGGTAGTCCACACAAAGTTATTTCTGACAATGACATGCAGTTTACAAGCCAACAGTTCAAAAGATTTGCTGAAGAATGGGACTTTACTTATGTTTCGAATAGCCCTGAGTACCCACAGTCAAATGGTTTGGCAGAACATGCAGTTTAAAGTGCAAAACAGTTACTGGAGAAGTCAAAACAAGATAATAGTGATGTTTTCCTGAATCTTTTGAATCTCAGAAATGTTCCTCATGATAAACATCTTGATTCACCTTCTCAGTGACTTCTGTCGAGACAGACCAGAACCACATTAGCAATCAATAACCAATTGCTGGTTCCATGTGTCATGAACAATAGGTCAGTGAAAGTCAATCTGTTTAAGAAACACCTAACCCAGAAGTTCTACTACGATAAAACCAGCCAACTTCTCAATCCATTATGAGAAGGAGAAGAGGTAAGGATGCAAACATCCAGAGGTTATGATCGGATTGGTGTCGTGAAGAATATTTGTCCAGAGCTAAAATCATACATTCTGGAATCACAAGGAGCAGAGGTTAGGCAAATCAGAAACATTTGAGACTGGTGCCCAGGCCTATGCCACTGCACATAGCCTGTGAGACAGACTCTTTATTTCAGAGTGAGTTGTCCAGTGTTGCAATTCCTGAGGAAGTTCCAGAGAATATTCCCATTCTTGTGATGAATCCAGAAGTTCCTGATATGAGTCGTTCACCAAAGACTGTTACTGTTGCTAAATTCAGTCCAGATTGTATGTTATGAGATTTGGTCTTCTCTCCAAACCAGTAGTAGATACACAGCAATTTGGACATGAACATTTTTTTTTATTTCTAATGTCTATAGTACTGCATGTCTAACTCTAATATTGTTTTTACAAGGGGCAAACTTTTTAAGAGGGAGGATGTAGATCAATGTGTGTATGTACTCTTAAGAAGCTATCCAAGGGCTTGCAAAAGTGTGTAAATACTGACCACGTGCAAGTCTGACTGCCATTATGCAGTAAGCTGTTGAGATGTAAGCATGTATGTATGTAAGGTCTGCCTGTTAACCAGTTTGTTTATATTTTATGAAGCTGTTATCCATCCTGATGTGTTTCTATGTATTAAATCATCTAAACTAAATACCCCGCCTGCTTGTAATCTACTAGCAACAATAGGTATATACTAAGCTAATAACCATCAGGGCCTTTATAAGGCTAGCCATGCAATCCAACCTACTTGTGTCCCTATGTATCTTGGGTGTTTATTAGGAGGGGATATGTTAGTCATGACATTTCCAAATGTTGTGTGGGGGGAGTGTATGCTAGTTTGGGCATCACTGCCTGCCTCCGTTTATCAGAGACATGGGTGATATTCCCAGGGTGAATTTCTGATTTTTCATCCATTGGCCAAGGTTACACATAATTTGATTTAGGGATGGACTGTGCTTCACATGGATGGGAAGCTTGTTCCAGAGCATGGGGATCCTCTGAGACACATATCATCTGTCTAGCCAATATGTCTTATTTATGTCACAAGCAAAATTTAAATCCTTAGATCTAATGGTTCTGATGCTGTTCATTCTGAAAATGTTCAAAAGGTCCATCAGAGTTGAATGCAAAAATGCCTTGTAATTCCAGGCATAGATCATCTCTCAGTAACTTGTAGAAGACAGAGTATAGAGCTAGAACTTTAAGGCAATCTGTATAGGACAGTCTGTTTATGCCTGGGATTCTACTAGTAAGGGATCATTGTGGGCATTCCAACTGTTGCATATGTCTGGTCAGGTACATACTGAAGGGGGCATTATACTCAATGGTGGGTCTGCCAAGGGTCACATAAAATGGCACTATGATTCCCATGGGCCTGGATGCCATGCCCTTAATTATAAGTTGAGTGACATAGAATAATTTTCTTACTACTTTGGACACATGTTGCTCAAAAGTCAGATTATTGTCTACATATGTTCCCAGATCCCTGACTACTGGGTCAACTCTTAGTGGTGTCTTATCAATGGGCAGGTTTCACAAAAGGGACTATAATGCATTTCTTGGCATTGAGTTTTAGTCCATGATTTTGACAACAATCATTTTGTCTGTGTTAGACCCTCTTGTAAGAAGTTTGTGTCATGGGGCAAATTTATGATAGCTCCCAATTTGAAGTCACCTATCAATATAGTCAGCCAAAGACCCTTGACATTAGCCTTTACCTCTGAAAAGGACTTGCCAAATAGGAGTGGTCCCAGCACTAAGTCTTGAGGTACCCTGTTGGTGACAGGTCTCAACTTATTGGAGATGATATCACCAGTCCTGCCTTCCTAGCTTCAGTCTGTGAGACAGCTGGCAATGTAATGTGTTATGTAGGGATTTATGCACAGTGTTGGGTGTTTGTCAACAATACAGAAGTGGTGGTATTGTATCAAATGTCTTAGCCAGCTCCAGGTAGGTGGTATGGACCATTTTCCCCCTCATCCATTGTAGGAGACCTTCTCAAAGAAGACCACCAGGTTTAGTAGGCATGACCTTCCTTTGACAAAGCCAAACTGTGTCCTGTATCTGAAGGTTACCTGTATGTCTTTGTTGATTATTTCCATGATAATTTGGCCCATGGCTTTGCACATTAGACTAGTCAGACTAATAGGTCTGTAGTTTCATGGGATCTGTTAATGGCCCACCCTGGTGAAGTGGGGTAATCATTGCAGATCTCCATTCTCATGGTAGAAAGCCTGTTGTTTTGAGGTTATAGTTGAAAAGTGACTCATGTGGTCCTGTTAGGTCATGTTTCAATCTATTTAGGAGTGTATCCTGGGATATTGTCGGGGGCCCACTGAGGCTGTGTTTTTGGCCTTGGCTAGCACCACCAGAACCTGCTCCCTGGTAATAATTGGGGGGGGTATGTTAGGAGGTGTTTCATGGGGGAGGTGAGAGGAGTAGGGTGTGACATTTGAGCTGAATTTGTAAGCCAGCAAATTTGCTAAGTTGTTCTGCTTACTGAAGGTAACACCACTGACCACCAGTGCAGCACACTAGTGTGTGCTGCCTTTGAGGTTTATGCTGTAGAAGACCATATGCTTAGCCTTGACCTTGTAATTGGCCTTATTAGACTTAATTAGTCCTCTTAGTTTCCTGTTTAGTTTAATTATTAATATATATATATATATATATATATATATATATATATATATATATTTTATATATATATATATATATATATATATATATATATATATATATATATATATATATATATATATATATATATATATATATATATATATATATATATATATATATATATATGTATATATATATATATATATATATATATATATATATAAATTATTATTAATAATTTAATAATGATAGCATAGCTTCAGAATTCAACCATCATTTCACAGACTCTATCCTCGCACTATCTATCCAGCTATCCAACAAAAACACTAAAACCACCCCAACTGTAGAACAAACTAACATACCCACCATCATACTCTCAACTGTACCAACCTCTTCAGTTAAAAAGCTACACTTTAAGCTAAAACCCACCACACTCGCAGCAGATAGTTTACCCACAAATTTTCTAAAATTAGCTGCAGAATCACTAGTCTATCCTGTTTCAATTCTTATAAACCGCTCTATGCAAGAAACCTACGTACCCCATCTATGGAAAGTGTCACATATTATTCCCCTTCACAAAGGCGGAAACTCCTATGACCTATCAAACTACTGGCCAGTTGCTATCTTGTCCCCCCTTTCCAAGCTTCTGGAGAAATGCATTCACACCCAGGTAATGCACTTCTTATCCCCACAAACCCCCCCCCACACTCACAGCATGGTTTCACCCCAAACCATAGCACAACCACTGCTCTACTCTCCTTTACCAATCAGCTTAACCATCTAAGAAACAACAACAAATTTGTCTCAGCCATATTCCTAGATCTATCAAAAGCGTTTGATATGGTCTTCCACAACCTACTCTTAGACACTCTGTCAACCTCATCCTTCACCCCCTCTACTACTTCATGGTTTAGAAGCTATCTCTCTGACAGAAAGCAATCAGTTAAATGGCAAAGTACACTATCTCCTCTATTACCAGCTACTATAGGCATCCCACAAGGATCAATACTGAGTCCTCTACTATTCACCATTTTCACTAACAAACTACATACTTCCACCCTGCATGCATCACTTATACAGTACTCAGATGACCACCCTAATCTGCTCAGCCCCATCCATAACCACTCTTCAAAAGCTCACCCAAGAATCCTTCTGCTCCGTGGAACAATGGATTACTGATATCCAACTCATTCTAAACCCTAGCAAGACCAAATTACTCCTTTTACCCCCAATAACTCCAAATCCACACCTCCTACCTTCACTATCACCTCCAAAAATGGGACCACAATCTCCTCCTCCCCCCTCACACTAAGTTGCTCAGGGTTGAAATAGATAACAATCTAATCTTTAATGTCAATATCTCACAAACCATCACAAAGGTACATAAGAAACCAGGAACCCTATACAAACACAAACAGTTCCTATCGGACCAAGCTAGAATCTCCTTAGCCCAAACCCACCTCTTGTCTACCCTAATGTATGCATCACCAGTCCTAATTTATTTCAGGAAAACAGACCTAAACAAACTAGAGTCATGTTACAATACAATTGAAAAATTCGGTAACAGCTCCACTTTTAGAAGTCATCACTGTCTTGCCCTGAAGCAACTACAGTGGTTAGAACTCCCTCATCTAATTAGCTATCACCAATTAGTCCTCACCTTCAACATAATAAGGAACCCTCTGAAAACTCCAGCCCTAAACCAACTTCTAAGCCAATATTCTTCAAATCGCCCTCTACGCTCATCCAACAAAACCCTGCTCTGCATAACCAAAGCCAATAACACTGCAGGGAAAAGTCTGTTCTCCCACACCATTTCTAGGGAATGGAATAATCTCCCCCAAAGTATCTCCTCTGCACCATCCATCTCACTTTTCAAGAAATCACTAAAGTCACACCTCTTGCAATCATGGCTCTGTCCCTGTATCACATAAATATTTTCTGCTCTCCTCCTAACTTGCCACAACTCATCTCCTCTGCTTACCTCAGCTATTCTGTACTACTCAAATACTCCCTATCAGGAACTACTATCCTACAAACTATTTATCATGCTATGATATATCTCCAGAATAGCATTATTTTCCAGATTCCATTCCTTCATTTTTATGCTTTGTACTACCAATAGGGAATTCAAAGTTTTGCTATCTACATACCAAGCTTGCACAAATCAAACTAAGGTATGAAAAATCTCCTAGACTGTATATATGCCACTGTAAAGAAATTTTCTGTCATTCGTGGATTGTGTTGTCATATAAAGACCTGGAGCTCTGATTGTGTATATGCCTCTGTGCAGAAATTTTTGTACCATTATGTTATGGAGCTTTTCTCCTCGGGCCTCCACTGTAAATGGACCTTGTTCCAGTCAGATTTTCCCAGTAAATAAATGTAAAATAAAATAAATAAATAAATAAAATAAAAGTTAGAGAGCTCCTATCATTGTGGGGAGTTGTTTTTCCCGATTTTAGCCATGACTTTTTTTCTTTTATTATATACCCTATTAAGGTTAGGATTTCACCAGTCTGGTTTGCTTCTAGAGTTTATGATGGGCTTACCTCTAGGAGGTACAGCAGCCTCACTGCTGTACAGGATCTCCATCAACAATTCTGCAGTTGTTATGAACTCAGGGTTGGGAGGGGCATTGAGTTTTGACAAACTACCACTTAATAGTATGTATTTTGTATTGGAATAATTCCTAACAATTACAGGGTTTGTCAGGGTTACAAAACTGATTTTAATTTGAAGGAGACAGCTTTGTGGTTTGACCTCACCAGTGAGGATGTGAAATTGGTGGGGGTCTATGGAGCAGTGCAGGACTGTTCCATATTGGTGCGTACTAGATCCAGTATGTTTGAACCTCTGAACCTCTGGTGGGTGTGTACACTATCTGGTTAAGGGTATTTGTGTTAACAAAAGTCCAGGAATCATTGTGCCTACAAGAATGAGGCAGTGCATGTTTCCCAGTCTAGACAGGTTGTTAAAGTCTCCCATGAATAGGGTATTTTGTTTAATGGTGAGGGTGTCCAGTAGGTCTAGGTATGAGCTATGGGATTCTAGGACACAGGCTGTGACCTATAGCTTGCAAGGATATGGTATGGGACTTTGTCTGTGGTGATTTGCACTTGGATAAATTCAAGGGCATTGTCCTGTTTAACCAATGTGCCACCATGTTTGTTTTTAATATAGCTTGAGACGCCTCCACCTTTTGCCCATCTATATACCTGATGATCTAAATGTATGGAAAGCACCGAAGGCCTGCACTACTGAAGTACTTTTTTGCAGATTTAAACCATGTTTCAGTAATGTCTCTGATATAAAGCATGTCTGTTTGGGAAGCTATATGTACCTGACATTGCAGGCACACAAGAAAAGTTCCCCACTGTGATATTTGAACCTCCTTCCTATCTAGTTACATACTCTAGAGAGCACACCATCAGCCACAAGTTCCACAGGAGAAGTTTCTGTTGCTGTTTCAGCCAAGTTTAGTTTGTTCCCCTCTCCCTGCAAATATTCCTGCAGACAGGTTGTTTGCAGTAAACTGCATTTGAGGAAAACTGTAGTCCTTCAAACCTACACTATTGTATCTGTATTCTGAGTGAATAAGACAAGCCTTCAGGTTTAAAAGCATGTCAGACCACTACTACTTTTACAGAATAATTTAGCACTGAAAGCATAACAGATAAGCAAGTTATTTTTCACCTTGAGAAAGTGCAGTAAAGTGTGCACACAAGCACTGTCTTAGAAGGTGTTCCCACTTTACTCCCCTTCCACAACCCCAGTTGTCTAACCTCCCAATATATCATCACTTGTAACCTCTCTCCACCCAGGTCTTTACACTCTTTTATTAAATGCATATTTGAGTTTAGCCCTACATTCACAAATCTCCTTCTCCAATTAATCTAATTCTCTTTTTTGATTTTTGTATCCTACAAACTTTAGCTCTTCCACCTTCTAGGTTGTATGCATAACTTCCTACTGCTACTACAATAAACCCCTACACACTTACTTGGCAACAATTTCTCTCCACTACTCACAATGATATTAACAAAATTAATATTAGTACTAGCTATATCACTGCTTGCACACATAACATCCTTCCATGAACATACCGTATATCATAATCTGCCATTCCCTACCTTGAATGTACTCCCTTCTTCCACTTCTCCATAACTGCTGACCTATTCTGTCAAGCTTTTATTCACCTCTTCAAGATAAACATGTTCAAATATTCTCTTAATCATCTACCTCACACATTTTGTCATGTAATAAATTGATATTTAAACAAAGGTCATCCTATACTCACTAACACTTATCTCAGATTATCAACCTTTGAGGAGATGTCCATCCAAATCCAGGCCCACTGCAGCATCCATTAAATACTCCCACCCCACCAGTACCTCCCATTCCTAACACTACTCCACACCCAACAAACATCTCAGGCCTACTTTTGATTAATATTAACTTAAGAAGCATTCAAAGCAAGCTAGATGACGTCCGTACATAAACAGTCCAGCATTCTCCAGATATCAGAATAGACAGAAAAAAAGGATAGGTCAGGTTGAGTGGCAATATTAACTTTTCTCTCCACCCCATTAAGCCCCTAGAGTAAAACATGCTGAAATCCTCATATCTTCACTTAAAACCAATAAATGCAGGGTAATAAACACAGTAAGAATTTACATACCCTTCAGCAATAATACTCCTCTAGGAGCAACTCAGTTGTGCACTGAGCAGCTTTGCCTTATTGATCAACCTTAGCTTACACAAAGTATAGGTACCTCTTGTAGTCTTGGCACTACCAACATAGTCCTGTCATATTAACCCATTCCCTTCCCTAATAAAAAATGCATAAGGGCCTCCTATCATGGTCAGGCACTTTCCCATGATCTCTCTGGCCAGCCTGATAGGCATAGGCATCCAGAGGCAATGTAGCAATTGTCTCACGTATGCTGACAACCAATTACTTTTGAAACAAACAAATACTTTATGTGAGAGGTGTAGTTTCACTATGAAACTGGAGGCAAGACTCTTCCCATAAGGACACATTGAATGCCATACTGTTGTGTTCTGGTCTTGTGCCACTAGGTAGAGATAGAGGTAGACAGAAGGAAGGGGACAGAGTTAGTGGATGTGATAAGGACTGGATGTTCCTGTTGTACTGATGTTTCCATTCCTCTTGGAGCTTCCAATGGTTGGATTAAAATCTTTAGTATTGAACTTGGAGTCTGCCTATATTAATCATCTGGCAACAAGGTACTTACATGTCTTTGCTTATTTACAATGGGTGTTTCTGCTACTTCTTTTCCTCCACCATTTTTGCCATGCCTGGGTGAACCTGCTATACCATTTGATATGTGGCTGAAAATGTTTAATAACTACATGCTTGTTGTTGGTGCATCAGGAGATGAATGGCTGGAAGCACGTAAAAAGGCACTTCTCCTTCACTGCTTGGTAATAGAAGGTCAGAGACTGTTTTACACTCTTCCAAACTGTGGTATGTCACTGGAGGATGCCATTAGGGCTTTACAAGCTCATTTTGCTCCATGGAGAAATGTTGTTGCCAAATGGCATGCTTTTAGAAACCATGCTCAGCCTGCCCATGAAACTATTCCTCAGTATTTGGCTGCATTACGGCACTTACCAGTTAAATGTGAGTGTGTTACTAAACTGGATGAAATGTTACGTGATCAGTTGGTGGAACATGTCTCTAGTCAACGTATAAGTAAACAATTGCTTTTAGAACCCAACTTAACACATACAGGTTGCCAGCACACACAAACTTTCCATACTAAATAAGGACTTGACACATAAACATACATATGCAGAGGTATACCATCTCAACCTCTTACAGCAAGAAATTTGGACAAATGCATAAATAATGGTGGGACAAAGGCCCAAAAGTAGGGATAATTTTTAAATATTGCTCTTACAAACTTAGAAAGTTGATAGAATAGTATGTTTTAAGTTTTCATGTATTTTCTGAAGCGTATGAAGTCTGGAACTCAAATGTCTGTCGTCATTTTCTGACTTCAGTCTTTAATGACATGCCAATAATTTGCCAGAAAACCACAATGTTATGAAAAATGGACCAAAAATGTGAGGCAAAATCTGGGCATTCTGCAAAAATGTGTGCAGTTGAGAGGGATGTCACTAGTGTTTAAAGATCAGGGGCCTCTCAAACGGAAAATACTAACACACATAATGCAAAAAACAACCACAACACATAAGAACACACACGCACGCGCACACACACACACACACACACACACACACACACACACACACACACACACACACACACACACACACACAAAGCATTGTATCAACCACAAAACCTAATGCATTGGTCATAGGTGACTCCATTGTGAGACACAAAGATAATCCCCTCACCAGGATGAATAAGGAGCAGGTTACAGTTAGCTGCCTGTTAGGTACCACGATCCGATAAGTCGCTCAAACACTCAAGTCACTCAACCACAAGTACTGGTGTGACTCTCTCATAGTCCATATGAGGGTGAATGGGTTGAGACATACCTCACTGGACTATATGAACAGTGATAGGACTGAGCTCTCAGATTATAGCTCACAAGCAGGTATAAGTATAGCCTTAAGTAGCATTCTACCTTCTCCAAGGATGATGCCACAATACAAACAAAAAATGATTGACTTTAACAATTGGCTTAGCTTCTGGTGTCAGTCCAAGGAAATCCATTATCTGTCAGCTTGGGAAGACAGGGTAGGCAGGCCACACCTCTTTGCCAATGATGGTCTTCACCTATCTCCTCTAGGCTTTTGGATATTGGCAAAGCATTATCCACCCCCATTGTGCCTTTTTATGCAGTATCAAAATAACCAACCTCCCAACATAAAATCCTATCTAGATAAATACAAGGTACTGCAGCTTAATACTAGGAGTCTAAACAAAGAAAATGCACTCCCTGGAAGCACTCCTCACTTTGGAAGATGCTAATGCCTGTACAGTCACTGAGAAGTGGTTCAAAGGTGTGGAAAGCACCACAGCCATGCAGCCATGCAGGGCTGCAATGCATTCCATATGTTCAGACCACAAACTGAGCATGAAAGAACCAAAGGAGGATTGTATCCATCTTCATTAAGGATAAGTGACTCTCTTGAGCTACTCCATGTCCAGTTCACTATAGGAAAAGCCCCCTACCACATCATAGCTAGCTATAAGTCCCCCACCATGAAACAGGAAAAGCATACCATATACCTCAATTACTGAAGTGATTTGCCATATAGCCCAACAACTTACTCAGTGATTTTAATTATCCCAGCATTGACTGGGAAACATACACAACCCCAAAATGCTGGTTCAGAGGTTCTTGGACTTTGTTAATGCAAATGCTCTGGAACAACTAATCAGCACACCTGCAAGAGGTTCAAATGTCCTGAACATACTAACATGTGAGAGCAATGAACCCTCCCCCATGTGATGTCCTCCCTGGAAAGACTGGACGATAAATCAACCTTGTTTGATGTAATTGTACAACCAGATATCTCATCAAGCTCATAAATGCTTAAGAATTTTTCTAAGACAAATTACCTCCTACTAAATGATGATATAAGAAGGTTCAAAGCTCTTTGAATGCAGATAACATGGATTCCTATGCAGAAGTGTACTCCAATGCCCTGTATAACCACTTAAGCAGTTGTATAGAATTGGCTGTGTACCTGACCGGATTAAAACCAGATCTTGCCAAAAAAACAAGCCACCCTGCTGAACCTCTGGTATAAACAGGCTATACAATAAGCCTGATAGCTTATCAGTGAGAGTGGTAAGCATTAGGGTAGCCTATTTACTACAAGAGAAGTGGTTTCTGGCTCAGAAATTGTAGTTTATTGCCCGTTTGGGCAATTTTTCCATCTCTTTCAACTTTCTGGTTTAAAAGCCCGCATTTGCGCTTGTTTCCCGCCTTTCCCATAACTAGCCAAGTTCAGGTACAGATTTGCTGTATCCAGGATGGTTTATTAGCTTCTGAGCCCCCCCAACCCTTTCTGTGTTGGAGGGAAGCCTTCTAGCTTATCAGTGGGAGTGGTAAGCACTAGGTAGCCTATCTACCACAGAAGGAGTGGTTTCTGGTCCAGAAATTTTAGCTTATTGGCCATCAGCTCCCTCTGCTTTCTTATTAACCTGGTGAACTTGGGCATCCTGAGGCAATGTAGCAACTGCCTCATGTACACTGACAACCCTCTCCTCTTACCTCCCAACACTCAGACTTGTGAGAGATGCACTTATATATGCAAATTGGAAGCCACGCACTCTTCAGCCAAGACTGGAATAGCTGGTCAAGAGGAGAAAGTCAACACTTGCACCACACCACATGGAACACATAGCCCTCGAGAACACACACCAGCACTGCCTTCAAATAAAAGCACAAACCACACACCCACCTTCATGAAGGCTCTCAATAAAAATCTACCCAAGCAGCAGAGACCTCCAAGGCAGAAATGCACCCGACCACCACAACACAACACTAATCACGAGGTACATAATTCTGCTAAACTGTGTACCATTCAACCAAAGCCCCTTAGGCAAAACAGCATGCCCAGCACACTAGTCATACATGACTCGATAGTGAGGCACACTGTTGTCTCACTCACTAGGTTGAATAAGAAGAAAGTAACAGTCAGCTGCCTGTCAGATGCCACGATCCACCACATAACATACACACTCAGGTCTGTCAACAACAGGTACAGATATGACTCTGTCATTGTACACATGGGTGTGAATAACCTGAGATGTACCTCCCTGGACTACATGAAAAGAGAGCTCTTGGATTATGTAGCCTGGGTGGGTATGACCCTAGCCCTGAGCAGCATCCTACCATCATCCAGAATGATACCATAGTACAAGCAGAAAATGATTGATTTCAATAATTGGCTAAGTTTCTGGTGTCATTCTAAGGGGATCCAGTATCTGCCTGCCTGGGATGACATGACTGACAGATCTGATTGCTTTGCCAGAAATGGCCTGCATCTGTCACCCCTGGGCTTCCAGATATTGGCCAAGGCTCTTGCCACCCCGATGGTGCCTTTTTCTGGCGGTGTTCCAAAGACCAAATTACCACCATAACAGCTACAAACAAATGCAATCTGAGAGTCATGCTGCTCAGTGCTAGAAGTCTAAATCTCAAAATACACTCACTCTAAGCACGCCTTAAAATGGAGAACATTGACATTTGTGCATCAACCCCTATATCACTAGGTAGGTTGCAAACTGGATCACAAATAGAACCCACAGTGTGAAAGTAGCTGACTCCAAGCCAGACTACCAACAAGTCACGAGTGGAGTCCCACAGGGTTTAGTCCTGGGTCCTCTCCTGTTTGGTATCTACTTCTCTGAAGTCCAGGCCAACACGAAGGGACTCTGGCAGACAAAGTTCACAGATGATTCAAGACCTGGTTCAAGGCAGCAGAAAGCACTCCTGCACTACCAGGCTATAACTCATTCCACACCTTTCGGTCAAAGAACTTGGAATGAAGCTCTAAAGGCAGTGGTGTTTCCATATTCATAAAGGATGCGCACACTTCCAGACTGGTAGCCCAACATGATGCAGCTGAGATACATCAGGTGCAGCTAACACTGGGTAAGACAGTGATTCAGGTCATAGTCTGCTATAGGTCCCCAACCATGTCCCAAGACTCACACTCTACGTTCCAAAGCACCCTGGAGAATATTAGGGTCCAACCTAACACTCTCATACTGGGCGACTTCAACTGCCCCTCCATTAACTGGGAAAACTACTCATGTACCAATACACTTGCCCAATGCTTTCTGGAATTCATTAATTCCAATGCTTTGGACCAGCTCGTTGTTACCCCTACTAGAGGAAGCAACATCCTTGACCTGGTCATTACTAATATGGGCAATTGTTGCTCTACAGCAATAGTCAACTCCTCCCTGGTTAGATCCAACCACAAACTAATCACCTTGGAAATCCCACATCCCAACACACACACACACACACACACATCTCACACACACACACACACAAAGGTAGTTACCATGAAAAACTTCTCCAAAGCTAAGTTTGGGCTCCTAAAAACAGAAGTGGCTAACTTCACGGCACCAATGCAAAAGAAGATTAGTTGCTTGACTGCTGAGTCATACACCAATGCACTGTACAAACATGTACACAAATGCATGAATCTCGCCATACCCAATAGAACCATGAAGCTCTCCTGAAAAAAAAGGAAGCCAATCTGGTGGTCCCCTGCCATAAACAAACTCTACAACAGAACGAGGAAACTGATGCAGAATAAGGCAAAGTCCCAAGACTGGAAAAACTCCCTTATCAGCCTCAACAAAAGGTTGAGATCCCTCATCAAATCCTCTAAAGCTAGCTATGAAAACAGAATCGCAGTAGACAACCACAAGGCCTTCTATAGTTATGTAAGGATTCTCCATGGTAATACCTAAATTTGCTCTGAGCTACTGCACAATGGTACCTCCTATACTGAGCCAACAGATATAGCCAATATACTGGCCGACAGATTCAGTGTTAACTTTACCCCCCCTCCCAAAGGACCACTCACAATACCAGTTGATTGCCAGGCACCCAGTATTACTGCTGCGCAGGTTAAAACAACCAAGGCCAGGAATACAGCTTCTATGGGACCTGACAATATCCCTGGCTGTGTTCTACATGAACTACAGAGTGAACTGGCACCTCACCTGTGTGCCCTGTTCAATCACAGCCTCACCTCAGGCTTTGTCCCTACCAAATGGCACACTGCTACAGTCATCCCTCTCCACAAAGGAGGAGCGACTATAGACCCTGGGAATTTTCACCCAATTAGCCTAACTAGTCTAATATGCAAAGCTATGGAATGCATCATCATGTTCCTAATAAACAAGGATATAGGGAATCTCCAAACTCTGGCTCCTACACACTTTGGTTTTGTGAAGGGTAGATCATGCCTGCTCAACTTCGTCGACTTCTTTGAGTCAGTCATCAAGAGCTGTGGATGAAGGCAAGGTGGTTCATACAGCCTACCTTGATCTCACTCAGGAATCATAGAAAAACTCACTAAGCTAGGCATCAACCCCTATATCACTAGGTGGGTTGCAAACTGGCTCACAGATAGAACCCACAGTGTCAAAGTAGCTGAGTCCCATAGAGTTTAGTCCTGGGTCCCCTCCTGTTTGGTATCTACTTCTCTGAAGTCCAGGCCAACACGAAGGGACTCTGGCAGACAAAGTTCACAGATGATTGCAAGTTGAGAGCTATTATTAACTCCCCAAGTGATGTTGACATCCTATAGAAAGGCCTCAATGACACCAACAACTGGTGTCAGAACCATGGCCTTAAGCTCAGTGCCAATAAATGTGTCATCATCCGCTTGGGAAAAACCCATTTCCCTTGAATTACCACATTGATGGTAGTCCACTGAACACAGAAGGTTTTATAAGAGATCTGGGAACACAGGTTGACAGAAACCTCTCTTTTGACCACCACCTTGCCACTGTGGTCAGAAAGTCCTTCTATGTGGCACATCTCATTACTAAGGGTTTTGCATCCAGGAAGAAAGACATCATTGTCTCCCTCTACTCTTCACTCATTAGGCCAATCATCGAGTACAATGCCCCATTTGGCATGTACCAACACCTGTAACAACTGGAGAGGCTGCAAAAGTACTTCACAAAGAGGATCCCAGCCTTAAACACTTGTCCTATATGGACAGATTAAAAAAACTCCAACTATTCTCTGTCTCATTTCGCATATTTACAAAGCCATATCTGACCCAGCTCTGTTATAAATGCTACATCTAAAGAAATCCCAATCCCACTGCACCACATGCTCCAGTGACCTCAACCTCATTACCACAATCAACAGAACATGCTGGTGGGACAGGTTCATAACCCAGAGACTGCCCATGCTATGGAACAGACTTACCTTACATGTCAAGCAGAGCACGTCACTGGCCCTCTTCAAGAGAAATCTTGATGAGTGGATGGGAAATAGAAAATTCACCCTGGGGATCACTCCAGTGGCTCTACTTGATAGAGGCACTAGGAACTAAGGTCAGGTGGCATGATGCCAGGGTAATCCTATGGGCTAGGCTTGTAAAGGCTCTAGGGCCATTAGCCTAGTACACACCTATGAACCTATAAACCTATGTCCAAGAACAAGAGGGAACTAGCTCAGCAGAAAAAGAAATCCCTCTTTGGATCCCTGTGTAACCACAGCCTGAGAGCTGGCTGTGTTCCAGTGGAATAGAGGAGAACAACAGTAATCCCTCTGCACAAAAGGGGACCATCAACTGACCCTGGGAATTATAGGCCCACAAGCTTGACTATCCTCATCTGCAAGGCCGTGGAAATAATCATTATGGGCCTCATTAACAAGGGCATAGGTAATCTCTAAACTCTGGACTCAAGCTGGTTCAGATTCGATCATGCCTGATGAAAATCCTATGGGCTGGACTGTGACTATTGACAGTTATTTACTAAAATGGAGGCAGATGATATTTTCCAGCAGTTAGAAAATGAGGTGGAATATGTTTCTGCTAAGATTTAACAGAAGTTCTACTGTAATGTCACTGACTGACTGGTCTATTATTTATTCCAAACATGGCCTCCCTTTTCGACATTACTGCGTACACAGGCAGTGAATGTTTGCTTGTCCTACCTGCTTTTTGACTCTTAGTAGAAAGAGAAGAATGGCAAGAACTAATAGGGAGCAGTATAACGAAAATACCCAGAGTGGAATATGCGCTTTAAAATATCGGTACACTTTTTGAAGAGACTGAGGGATGAAGCAGCAAAGAGTTGTAAAAGAAGCAAAAACTGTGTGCGTGTGCGCGCGCGTGTGTGTGTGTGTGTGTGTGCGCGTGCGTGCGCACGCGCGCGCACTTGTCTGTCTGCATATTTGTGTCTCTGGTTATCTGTATGTATGTATGTTGGTGTCTGTGTATTTGTATTTACAGAAAGTTTAATAAATAAATAAATATAAGATAAATAAATAAATATAAGATTTAGAAATACTGAGGAGGTACTCGACTGATAATCCCCCCATCTATAGCCATTAATATAATGTGTTCACCTTTGGTAAGATCAGCCTTTTTTTCATGCAAAACTGTCTAGACTGTAGAAAAGAAAGAAAGAAAAAAATATTGAAATGATTGTTTCCCTTATTCTTAATCATAACTTAAGTTGACATTGTAAGGAGGGCTGCCCTGAGCAGGGAAATGCAGGAAGACAGAAAAAAATCCCCATCAGAGGTGATTTTTGGAAATACTACTACAGCAGACAGAAACACAGCAGTACTGATTTCTTTCATCTCTCTACTCTGCTAATTGTATCGTGCAACCAGTGCATCTTGGGTAGAATTCCCTTGCTGCACTCTGTGAAATATGAGAGATGTTTGCCTTTGTACAAACCTGCATAATTTTGTTAATATGTGCTATAATGGCAGAATTGTAGTATGATTTTTTTTCACGTTCATTGTGTTGTCAGTACTATACTGGTTTATGCAACAAAAGGGCTAACTGCAGATTTGTGCTGTGCCTTTTAGCATATCATAGTAGAATAGCAATGAGCCCTCTGCTGTGTTATACCTGGCATTTACCTGATTCATGAAGCCACAGAGCCCCATGCTTCTGAGGGCAGTGTCAGTCCATAATATTATGGTGTACATCTCCTGTACCACAGCACTTCAGCACCCGTAGCTTCAGTGTTCTATCACTGTAGTATATTATTCCATGGGAACACAGTGGGGGGTCATCTTGGTACTTTATTAGTACCAGACCCCTTTTTCCTCTCATGGAAGGCCATACACCATGCTCTGCAAGGCTGCACTATGATTACAAAGCCATGGTCTGATTTCATGCAAAGGGTATACTAATATGCTATATTAGTTATATTAGCAGCATATTTAAAGATATTGTAGCAATACTGTATAGCTCCAATAGTGCTTATGCCTTTTCCCCCCACTTTTTACAGGGGGTCATGGTGTCAACTGTCTCCTCCTTTCCCAGTTCAGTAGCACTCTCACCTTCTTCGATCATCATGCTCAATTTGTTTAGGTCTTTATCACACAATCCATCCATCTCTTGGCTTCACTAAATTATCATCTGCTTTCCTGCACATGTGAACTTCTCTACTACTTGGTGTACTTTGGCTTCATGATGTCTTTATTTCCTCATTTGTCCCACAGTATTCATCTTGCTGCCTATTTCTGGAACATCATCTTCATCATCTCAAGAAGGTCTGCCTTCACTGCCCACTTTCTGTGTCATAAAGAAGTACTAGTCACACTTCCATTTTTTACATCTTACTTTTAGCTTCTTCAGCATTCTTCTTACACAAACTATCCCAATTTTAATTTGTGCCAGTTGGCTATAGTACTCTGATTTTTGCTTTCACCTAATCATTTGGATTACCTTGTCCTTAATCACACTTCAAAGATACTTGAAGCTGTCAATCTCTTCCGTTATTTTCACTTTTAAGTGTGTCTTCATTTCTCCCATTTACTGTCATGACCCCTTTCTAGTCTGTGTTCAGTTTCATTGCATTTGTCTATGTTTCTGCATTTCAGTCCCCTACTTTGTAGCTCATGTTCAGGGTCTTGTTGTAGTGCCACATCTTCTGCATACAGCAGCATTGCTGATCTTCCCTTTGACGTATTTTCTAATGTAGACCATCACCAGTATTAACAGAAGTGTGCTTAAAGCTGAACCCTGATTCATATTGATAACAACCGGGAAACCCTCTGTGAAATGTAACAGTCTTCTTATTTCTGTCTTCTGATTTTTGTATATAGTCTGGCACAGATTCTGCCATTGTTTCCAGGACTTTGAGCCATCTCATGACTGATAAAATCAAATTTCATTGGAATCTCTTATATGCTTGACTATTGTTTGGTTATATTTTGTGTTCTTTAGCATTTTGTCTGTTCTTCAATTTGCGTTTGAAAGCTGGTGTCCCGCAATTCCATTGGAGTGCGTGGGGTTACACAATTATGTATTCAAAGTTTATGTTAATCAGCATCCAGATTTTTGGCCAGTTGTACCTACTTTTCATGGGTATTTGTCCAGACTTTTGATGCTTCCAGGTTGAGAGGTATGCTGCTAATTACATTATAGACACCCCAGAGTGTAGACCCAGTGGTACATGACCTGAGTATTCAGGTTGATAGCAATCTGAACTTTGACCACCATATATCCACAGTAGTAAGGAAATCCTTCCATGTCGCACATCTTATAAGTAAAGGCATCACATCTAGATCTAAGGATGTTATAATTCCCTTATACTCTGCCATTATCAGACCAATAATTGAGTACAATGTTCCCTTTTGCATATACCTCACCAAACACCTGCAACAATTGGAGAGACCACAGAGGTTTCTCACCAAGAAATTACAGGGTACACAAAACAAGTCTTACATGGAAAGACTGAAAGCTCTGTCACTGTATTCTGTCTCCTACAGGTTGCTAAGGGGTGACCTGTGCCTGGCTTACAGGGTAATCTCTGACTGGCCCCTGCTGGAAATGCTATACATTCATAAATCAAACTGCAGGAGGGTCATTCGCTCCAGGGATTTTAACCCAGCCTGTCTTGAACAGGTCATGCTGAAGAGACAGATACATTTCCCAGAGACTGCCACTTCTCTGGAACAAGCTTCCAATTCACATAAAAACAGAGCCCCTCCCTGACCCTCTTCAAACACAACCTAGTTCAATGGATAGGTGACCACAAATTCACTCCTGGAGTGGTGCCCATGTCCCTCCTGAACAGAAGAAGTCGGTAGTATTTACCATAGACCCTTACCTTTGTAAACTTCACTCACCTAACCACTGATATGGCTAGGCCTGTAAGGCCATTAGCCTAGTAACTTCCTATGAACCTATGATACAACTGAAGAACTAATTTTTTAGCTCTCAGTTTTCATCCCTGGGAAATCTTAATACTAGATAATTTCAACATCATATAAAATATATAAAAATGAATCTTATAGCAATCCATCAGCCTCATGGCCTATCTTCTTCATCTCCACACTAACTAGATATAACAAAAACATTAAAACATCAGCTTTGGACATGATTGGCTACATTTCTGTTGTCATTCTAAGGGGATCCAGTATCTGTCTGTCTGGGATGACATGATTAACAGACCTCGATGGTTTGCCAGAGATGGCCTGCATCTGTCACCTCTGGGCTTCCTGATACGAGTTAAGGCTCTTGCCACCCCATAGTGCCTTTTTTTAGGCAGTCTTCCAAAGACCAAATTACCACCATAACAGCTACAAACAAATGCAATCTGAGGGTCATGCTGCTCAATGCTAGAAGTCTAAATCTGAAAATGCGCTCGCTCAAAGCACTCCTTAAAATGTAGAAATTGATATTTGTGCTGAGACCTGGTTCAAGGCAGCAGAAAGCACCCCTGCACTACCAGGCTATAACTCATTCCACACCTTTCAGCCCCAGGACTTGGACCAAAGCTCCAAAGGTAGTGGTGTTTCCATATTCATAAAGGATCCACACACCACCAGACTGGTAGCCCAACATAACGCATCAGAGATACTTCAGGTGCAGCTAATATTGGGTAAGACAGTGATTCAGGTCGTAGCCTGCTATAGATCCCCAACAATGTCCCAAGACTCATACTCCACATTCCTAAGCACATTGGAGAATATTATGGTCCAACCTAATACTCTCATACAGGGTGACTTCAACTACCCCTCCATTAACTGGGAAAATTACTCCTGTACTATTACACTTGCCAAACATTTCCTGGAATTCATTAATTCAAATTCCCTGGACCAGCTCGTTCTTATCCCATCTAGAGGTAGCAACATCCTTGACCTGGTCGTTACTAACTTGGGCGACTGTTGCTCTACACCAATAATTAACTCCTCCCTGGTTAGATCCGACCACAAACTAATTACCCTGGAAATCCACACACACACACACACACACACACACACACACACACACACACACACACACACACACACACACACACACACACACAAAGGTAACCACTATGAAAAACTTCTCCAAAGCTAAGTTTGGGCTCCTAAAAACAGAGGAGGCTAACTTCATGGCACCCATGCAAATGGAGAATATTTGCATGACCGCCGAATCATACACCAATGCACTGTACAAACACATACACAAATGCATGGATCTCTCCATACCCAATAGAACCAAGATGGACTCCTCCAAAAAAGGGAAGCCAATGTGGTGGTCCCCTGCCATAAACAAATTCTACAACAGAAGAAAGAAACTGATGCAGAATAAGGTGAAGTCCCAAGACTGGAAAAACTCCCTTATCAGCCTCAACAAAAAGTTGAGATCCCTCATCAAATCCTCTAAAGCTAGCTATGAAAACAGAATTGCAGCAGATAGTAAAGATAAGCACAAGGCCTTCTATAGTTATGTAAATAATCTCCATGGCAGTACCCAGGTTTGCTCTGAGCTACTGCACAATGGTACAGATATTGCCAATTTACTGGCCGACAGATTCAGTGCCAATTTTACCCCCCCCCCCAGGACCAATCACAATACCAGTAGATTGCCAGGCACCCAGTATTACTGCTGCACAGGTTAAAACACCACTGTCCAAAGCCAAGAATACAGCTTCCATGGGACCTGACAGTATCCCGGGCTGTGTTCTACATGAACTACAGAGTGAACTGGCACCTCACCTGTGTGCCCTGTTTCTCCCTACCAAACGTCACACTGCTACAGTCACCCCTGTCTACAAAGGAGGAGCGACTACAAACCCTGGGAACTATCACCACATTAGCCTGCTGAGTCTCATATGCAAAGCTATGAAACACATCTTCATGGACCTAATAAACAAGGATATAGGGAATCTCCAAACTCTGGATCCCACACAGTATGGTTTTCTGAAGGGTAGATCATGCCTGCTCAACTTGATCGACTTCTCTGAGTCAGTCACCAGAGCTGTGGATAAAGGCAAGGTGGATCATACAGCCTATCTTGATCTGGCCAATGCCTTTGATACCATTCCCCACCCAGGAATCATAGAAAAACTCATTAAGCTAGGTATCAACCCCTATATTAGTAGGTGGGTTGCAAACTGGCTCACAGATAGAACCCACAGTGTGAAAGTAGCAGACTCCAAGTCAGACTGCTAACCAGTCATGAGTGGAGTCCCACAGGGTTCAGTCCTGTGTCCTCTCCTGTTTGCTATCTACTTCTCTGAAGTCCAGGCCAACACAAAGGGTCTCTAGCTGACAAAGTTCGCAGACGATTGCAAGTTGGGAGCTATTATTAACTCCCCAAGTGATGTTGACATCCTACAGAAAACCCTCACTGAGACCAATGACTGGTGTCAGAACCATGGCCTTAAGCTCAATGCCAAAAAATATGTCGTTATCCCCTTTGGGAAAAACCCAGTTCCCATGAATTACCACATCGATGGTAGTCCACTGAACACAGAAGGTGTTATAAGAGATCTGGGAACACAGGTTGACAGCAACATCTCTTTTGACCACCGCATTACCACTGTGGTGAGAAAGTCCTTCTATGTGGCACATCTCATTACTAAGGGTTTTGCATCCAGGAAGAAAGAGGTCATTGTCTCCCTCTACTCTTCCCTCATTAGGCCAATAATCACGTACAGTGCCCCATTTGGCATCTACCTCACTAGCCACCTGCAACAACTGGAGAGGCTGCAAAAGTACCTCACAAAGAGGATCCTAGGCCTTAAAAACTTGTCCTATATGGACAGACTCAAAAAACTCCAACTATTCTCTATCTCATATCGCCTACTTAGAGGCAATCTCTGCTTGGCATACAAAGGCATGTCTGATCCAGCTCTGTTAGAAATGCTACATCTAAAGAAATCCCATTCCCTCCACACCACGTGCTCCAGTGACCTCAACCTCATTACCAAAATCAACAGAAAGTGCTGGAGGGACAGGTTCATAACCCAGAGACTGCCCTTACTATGGAATAGACTTCCCATACATGTCAAACAGAGCACCTCCCTGGCCATCTTGAAGAGAAACCTTGATGAGTGGATGGAAAATAAAAAATTCACCCAGGGGACCACTCCAGTGGCTCTACTCGACTCTGGCACTGGGAACTAAGGTCGGGTGGCACAATGTCAGGGTAATCCTATGGGCTAGGTTTGTAAAGGCTCCAGGGCCATTGGCCTAGTACACACCTATGAACCTATGAACACCCCAGGCAATAATATTTCCACAGTCTCACACCCTGACACCGTAGATGATCGCCTCACCCCTTTCACCATCAGAGAGCACAATACTACCACAAGTTCTACTGATACAATTATGTATATAACCTGTTCACCTTCCAAATAGAAATAGTAACTTTCAACCTAAACTCTATCAACTGGAGCTTTTTATACACCCTCAAACTAGATGCAGCAGTATCCTTGTTCACCATAATTTTTCTAAATATTCTAAATGATCTAGTCCATATCATACCATGGCACAGAGCTTGGTTCTTCTAGAAAAAACAATAAAACTGAGTATATCCTAATGAAGTACAAGTGGCTGAGAAACTTTGCTAAAACAAATATCAAATTAGACACAAAATGTAGAAAGCAAACCTAAAAACCTCTACTTGATTCAAACACAGACTACTGTGATCTTATAGGTTCATAGGTTCAAACGGTAGGTACTAGGCTATCTGCCCGAAGGCATTTATAAGCCTAGCCAGAATGTGTTGGTTTTTTCCGCCCCTTAGATTAGTTCCCTGTGCCTCTGTCCAGCAGAGCCACTGAAGTGATCCCCGAGGTAAACTTTCTGTTTCCATTCCACTCGTCAAGGTTTCTTTTGAAGTGTGTTAGTGAGGAGCTCTGCCTAATGTAGACTGGGATCTTGTTCCAAAGCATGGGAAGTCTCTGGGACAGGAATCTAACCCTCCAGCATGTTCTATTTATTGTTGTGCTGAGGTCTGATCATGTAGCCCAAGCAGGTATGACCCTGACCTTGAGTAGCATACTACCTTCACCTAGAATGATACCACAATACAAAGACAAAATGATCAATTTCAACAATTGGCTAAGCTTCTGGTGTCATTCTAAGGGGATCCAGTGTCTGTCTGCCTGGGATGACATGATAGACAAGCCTCGCTGTTTCGCCAGAGATGGTTTGCACCTGTCACCCCTAGGCTTTCGAATACTGGCCAAGGCTCTTGCCGTCCCCATAGTGCCTTTTTTAGGCAAGGCTCAAAGGACAAACCAACCACCGTAACAAGCACAGGTAACCAAAAACTAAGGGTAATGCTACTCAACGCCAGAAGTCTCAACCTCAAAATGCACGCACTCAAGGCACTCTTCAGTATGGAGAAAATCGATGTTTGTGCAGTGACAGAAACCTTGTTCAAGGCTCCAGAGAGCACCCCAGCACTACCAGGTTACAATTCATATCATACCTTCTGGCCTCAGTTACCAGATCGTAGTACAAAGGGCGGAGGCATTTCCATATTCATCAAGGATACCCACATCTCCGGGTTAGTGGCACAGCATGATGCCCCAAAGATCATCCATGTGCAACTATCAGCAGGCAAAACCACATTTCAAGTCGTAGCCTGTTATAGATCACCCACCATGTCCCAAGATGCTTACTCAGCATTCCTTGAGGCATTGGAAAATATAAAGGTCCTACCCAACACCATAATTTTGGGTGATTTCAACTACCCTGGTATAGACTGGGCGAACTACCAAAGTTCTAACTCCTATGCCCAGAGGTTCATAGAATTTATAAATTCAAATGCCCTCAAACAACTGGTATGTTCTCCCACTAGAGGGGACAACATATTGGATTTAGTCTTCACAAATATGGGCGCCCATTGTACCACACCCGTTATCACTCCCTCTTTGGTCAGATCAGACTACAAAGTGATAACCCTAGACATCCTCACCACTTCACCTCCCTCAGTCAAAGAAACCATCATAAAAAACCTTTCCAAAGCAAACTTCAAACTACTTGCGTCAGAAGTGGAAAGCTTCACTATCCCCCTGCAGAAGGATAATGATATCCAGGATGCGGAATCCTACACCAAAGCACTTTATATACATCTTCAGGATTGCATGGACCGTGCTATCCCAAATAAAACCAAGACTCCTTCCTCAAGCAAGAAGAAACCAGTCTGGTGGACCCCGGCCTTAAACAAACTATACAATAAAAGGAGGAGACTTATACAAAAATAGGCCAAATCTCAAGTAGAAAAATATGCTAGCAACTGGCCTCTTGGTGGAGGTGACCTCACTTATTTTCACCTCCTGGGTCCTTATCAGTTAGCAATTTGTCTATCTAGTGGGTGATAAAAGGTTTTATACCTAAATTAGTAAGCTTGTCTCTAATGCCTAAGTGGGGTATTGTATCAAAAGTCTTGGCCAGGTGGAGGTAAGCTGTATTTGCAGTGTTACCTCCATCCAATCCTTTGGTGACCCACTCAAAAAAGTCCACCAGATTTAGTAGTAATGATCTTCCTTTGCCAAAGCCGAACTGTGGTGGGCCCAGTGTTTGCAGGTTACCTGTGTTTTCATTTATCATGTCCATAATGATTTTTTGCATGGCTTACATGTGAGGCTGGTGAGACTTATGAGCCTGTAGTTACCCAGATCAGTGGTTGAATCTCCTTTGTGCAGTGGAAAGACTGTAGCCATCTTCCATTTCTTGGGCACTAACCTGACTGAAGGATACTGTTGAAAAGTTATTCAAGTAGACTAGAGAGGTCGAGTTTCATGCTATCCTGGGATGTTATTGGGATGCATCAATGCAGTGTTTTTGGCCTTGGAATGGGAATTGATTACCTATTCCCTAGTAATGGTTGGGGGATTGTGTTATGAGTTATTTACTTTGGACCATGGGGGGGTGATTTCAGCTGAACCTGTCAGCCAAAGATTTGGTAATGGCCTTCAGTTTCTCTATTTTTAATTTATCCAAGTCTTTTGGTTTCTAATAGCATCACAGGAATAGACCCCATTCCTATGTCAAAGTATGATTAAAGTTTATTTAATTAGCGTTGTTTCAATCTTTGATGTTAGCCAGAAGTGCTCTTTGTAGCACCTGCAATGTGCCCAGTACTGGCTCTTTCTGCAATTCACATGGAGTTACATGTATCGGTAACATATCTAAGTACAATTGTAAATTCGTTTTTATAAGACCTGTTGTTCCTCCTACTATTGGAACGGTCTGGATATCCTTCTTCCACATTACCCTAATTTCTGTCTGCAAATCCTGGTATTTTATGACATTGTGTGTCTGTACGTAAGACACTGTAAGACTTTTGTCTTCTTTTCATGGATTACTATATCTGGTTTTCTACCATCTATTTTTTGAACTGTTGGTAATGGGTGATCCCATATGATATAAACTTCATCATGTTCTATGATGCTTTATGGCTCATGTTTCCAGTGTTTAGATCTACTTTAATATTAAGTTTGCACAATCCCCAATGCAACATTCTCATCACAGTATTATGCCTTTCAGTATACGGTCTTTCTGCCATTAGTATATCACTACCAGTAACAAGATGTGTGACTGTTTCCAATACTATTTTACAAAACCTACATTTGTCTGTTTTCCCCCATGTTTAATGGACTGTGTAAACCAATGTGTAACAGTCCACAATCTTGTGCTGACAATATTAACCATTCATCTTTTGATTTAAATTCACCTCTCCTTAACCATTCCTGCATATGGTCCTTATCAACATGAGGTTATTCCAAGAGTTTTCTACACTTGCAACTATATTTATGCATTTTCCACATTTCTTGTCATCTCATCAGCTACTTAACTATCACAAGCTGGGTACAGCCTACAATATTCTCAAATACCCTGAAAAATTCCCCTCAATATCCAAATTACTTACTGTCTACACTGCAAACCGGTACCTCAAATCTAGTGGAAAATCTCTCCTTTCTATCACCAAGGCCAATAATAACGCAGGGAAAGCACTCTACTCCCACACCGTTGCCAGAAATTGGAACTCTCTACCCCATTCTGTGTCCACTGCCCCCTCCATCTCTATATTCAAAAACTCCCTCAAATCACATCTCCTTAGTACCTGGTTATGTCCCTGTATCACATAACCTTACCCATACTGCTATTAACTCTGTAAATTGCTCTCTGATCACCTGCTTGATCTCGGATCACCTGCCTGCTTGTTCATTTCAAAAGTTGAACTTTTAACTGTAGAATTTACTGAATATATTTTCTTCTCTTACCAATGTATAACTGACATTGTCATTTTACTTATTTTCTATACCATCATTTATTTGGAGTGTTTTTAGTTATTTCTTATTATATTACTATGTTCACCATATATATTGTAACCTGTTTACTACATCTTATTTGTGTATTATACCTGCTGTAATGTTTTTGTACAACTAGATGCCAAAGCTTTTCTCCCCGGGCCTCCGCTGAAAATGGACCTGGTCCAGTCGGAATTTCCCAGTTAACAAATGTAAAATAAATAAATAATAAATAAATAAAATCTGATTCTTCACCTTATATTCTTTCTTTTGTTTTTTGGCACATTCAGGTGCTGCCTGATTTTTATGCACTTCTGGTTTGATTTCCATTCCTACTTGACACTGATATGGTTCTGCAAAACTAAGCAGGAAAGTCATCTTAGACAGTCTCCTTCTTCTTCTTCTTCATCTTTCGGCTTTTCCCAGTTAGGGGTCACCACAGTGGATCACCTGTCCGCTCAGGATTGGCAGTGGAGTTTTACAGTGTCGAGTTGCCAGCCCAGTGCCCAACCTTCCACAGAAGGCACACACTCACACCTAGGGCCAATTTAGAGTGTCCAATCCACTTACAGCATGTCTTGGGAATGTGGGAGGAAACCGGAGCACCCGGAGGAACCCCACACGACCCCAGGGACTCCTCATGTTTTAAAATTGCCTTCAATATGTTTGGGTCTTTTGAGGGGAGCTGATATGTATGCACTCCTATAATTGCAGATCTGTGTATGTAATCAATTTCAAGGAGGTCCACACCTCCTTCAGAAGGGGGAATATATAGTCTTGGTATACACTGATTTTTATAAATCATTTGATAAGCATGAAGCAACCTTCTTATTTTCCTGTCCAACCAATCCAACACCTTTTGGGGACAGTCAATCACTCCAAAACTGTAAGTTAGGACAAGAAGAGCAAACTGGTTTATAGCTTGGACTTTGTTCCTAGATGTCAGTGTTGTTTTCAGTATTAATTTAGTCTTCTAAAATATTCCTTTTTTATTTTTAATCCTCCATCAATTCCCAAATATTTATACACTGTATAAAAATATATATTTTTACTGTTGCTAACCAGGTTGGCATCTGTTCAGGGTATGCATATAAATAGTTCTTACTCGTGGCTAAATCTTCATGTAAAGATGTTAATACTTTTAGCCAGAAGTTAGGTACTGCATCTGAGCCTGGGGTTTCCATTTAGGAGCTTTTATTAACTTGTTTCAGTTTTTCTGGCTATTAATTCATCCCATTTCATTTCCTACACATTTCAACTTCTTATTCTTTCCTTTACTCTTCTATCCATTCATCATCTTTGTTATGTTCCACTGGATTTTCATAGATATTTCTCCAAAATGTATATATTTCTTCTTTTTCTGGTTGTGTTTCAGTTCCTTTTGCCTTGTTTTCCAATTCTCTACAAATTTTGTTGGTGTCATCAATAAATTGCTTATTTTGTACTTTTCCTTTATATTTATCTGCATATCTTCTACGTTTTTCTGCCTGCACTGATATTTTCAGTTTATTTGCAATAGTGTACAATAGGTCCTGTGCTGTTCTGATGATGGGCATTGCTTTTATCCCATCTCTCTTTCTGAGTATTTTTGTTGATCTGTTCCCTTTTCTATAATCTTCTAACAGTGACACTTCTTAATTGCTTTATAGTTTTCTCTATTTAGTACTTCCACGATGACATTTGATTTCTCTCCCTTCCTTTCCCTGACTGCCGTGTGTTTCTGTGGCAAGACTTTATCTGTTATTAGTTTAGGTGCACACTAATATATCCTATTTACTTCTGTTACATCATATGAATTTCTATGAACAGTCCTAATTACTGTGTTCATTTGTTTTATTACACTTTTGACTTTTCGGGTTTTATTGGCTTTCTGTAGTCTGTTTCTTTCATTGATTTCAATATGTCAGTTGAGAAATTTGAGCTGAACCTGTCAGCCAAAATGTTGGCACTGGCCTCCTGTCCAGTGTGGGTGATGTCATTTACGAAAGCTCTTCACATTATTGTGCATTTCCTCTGAGGTTACGGGCAAAGCTATGGAAAGCTGTGTGGTTGTCCTTTGCCTGAGAAGCTCATTTTTCTTTAAATTTAGCCTCTGAAGTATTAATTACCCCTCTTAGCTGCTGCCAGTTAGATTGGTCGGGGGCTTTTAGTATGCATAACTTTGTTCCTCCTATGCCTTTCTTTTGTTGTATAGCCACTTGATAGTGTGATTCCACCAGGGTGGCTTGTCTTTTGAGTTTGTCTTAGTCTTAATATGAATATAAATATAGCTGTACAGAGAATTTGTAAATAGCTCATTGCATTCTATGGTGTTTACGCTGTTTGGGGATGCTTGGAATTTAGCCAAAATGTTGCTGTAGAGAGAGGTTAGCCTTGGAATAGCTCATAAAGGTTTTTGTTTTTGCTGGATCCACAGATTTAGTTTTTGTTTCATATAATGCTGCCTTATGGACCGATCTGATGAGTGAAGCTATTGCATTGGGTAAGGAACATTAGCTCCTCATGTTTGTGAGTATAAGGTAAGGATATTTGTACCCCTGGTAAGAGAATGAACCAACTGTTCCAGGATATTGGTATTAACAAAGTTTAAGAATCATTGGGCTTGTGCATTAGAAGTGGTGTAGGATTCCTAATCTATACCTACTCTGGAACAAACTACCTATCTATATCAAACAAAGCTCCTCATTAGCACTGTTCAAGTAAAATCTTGATGATTGGATGGGAGATAGGAAAATCACCCTGGGGATCACTTCTGTGGCTCTGCTCGACAGTGGCACAGGAAAATAATTTTCTTGGGTGGCGAAAGCCAGGGTACCTTTGGCTAGGCTTATATAGGCCCTAGGGCCAATAGCCTACTACCTACCTATGAACCTATGAACCTATACAGGGGTAGTTAAGTTCCCCAATGAATATTGTTTTGGGTTGAACAGTGAGGTACTGCAGTACATTGACTTAGGTAGTATGGGTTTCCCGGGACATGGAGGGGACCCTAGGTTGCTAGGATATGGTACAATGCCCTGTTTATGGTGAGTTGCACATGTATGAGTTCCAGTGGATCATAAACGTTAACTAGTCTGAATGTGAGATTGGTCTTAATGCAGGTCTATATTATAATCTCGAAGGTTTAAAACTTCGAATCACTAAAGATCGACCTTTAGTGATCGAAGGCTTAAACCATCAAAACCTAAAAAAAAATACTAAATAAAACAACAACAAAAAAAATAAATAGTGTGTGGGCAGGGGGGCAAGCACCTCTGCACCCTCCACACCCCCCCAATTAAATATACCAACTCTGAGAACGCACTACATTGAAGTAAATGGAAATCTCCCCCTACGGAGATTTTCCATTTAAACGTTCGATGTATGCGCTTTCGCTATTCTCGTGTCGACAATATCATATTCTTTGTTGTCATAATTCGAGATTTTAATATAGCCCCCTTAATGCAGACTGACACTTTTCCAACTTTAGTTCCCTCTTATGCAGTAGCTGGTCCAAAGGTGTGAAAGGTGTTATAACCTTGCATTGCTGGGGTACACTCAGTGACTTAAAACCATGTTTCCATTACTATACAGATGTCTACATTCTCCAGGGCAAGGAAGACTTGCAGGGAGTGGAGTCTCTTGTTAAGATGTCTAGCAATGAGCAGTACCACCTTCATGACAGTGGGTTGAAAACTGTTTATGAATGTCAACTTCACATGCTTTTTCAAAAGCAGAAACCAAGGGATGTGTAGGGGATTATATGTACTTTTTTCTTAAATGTAGTGGGCTCATTTAAAGGTTTTCCATTAAAATGAACAGATAAATTCAACTTTCTAGTAAACATTTTTAATTATATCAAGATATCCAGTAAATGCATGCATTTTTAGGAATAAAGGTAAAACCATGTTTAAATAACTTGAAATGTCTGGCATCAATGTGTAAAGAACACTAATTAAAAAATCTTAAAATTCTGATAAGATAAAAAATCCCCCCATATTCAGAAATAATATAGACTACAACTGCCTATCTTCTTATGGGGTTCTGTCCCCTTCTCCTTCTGCCCTGTTTGTTCCAAAAAGGAGTTACTTTGTCTGATGGAACCTGAAAGGTTCGGAGTATTCATCATGAATTCCCCTCCACCTGATTGTTCCTACTCACCAACCTTTCGGACCTGAAGGGGGGATCCTAAAGGGTCTAATGTAAAATCAGGAAAAAAAATCACCAGATCTAGCACCTAAAACATCATGATATTCATGGCTATCATCAGTGGGAAATCATTATGTACCAAAGGGGATTTGTCTGGGTTAGAAAAGCGGTCCTATCCCTAGGTCTAATGTTACTACTACTTAGTCAGTAAATTTTTGTTTTCTTTTTCCTAACCTTTATAGGTTCATAGGTGTTTACTAGGCTTAACAACCACAAGGGCCTTTTTAAGCCTAGCCATGCATCCCAAATCTCTGACAAGTTCTGATATCCTTGATAAGTTTAAGCATGGGCCAGAGAGATGAAACATTTAAAGGATACCTCTGTGCATTACAGGCATAGGTGCCAAACCAGGGATGAATTTCTGGTTTCCCATCCAATTGTCCAAGTTGCACTTGAACTGGGATAGGGAGGATCTCTGCTTCACATGGATTGGGAGCCTGTTCCATAGACTGGGTAGTCTCTGGGACACATACCTATCTCTCCAGCAAGTCTTATTTATATCACAGGCATGGCTTATGTCTTTAGAAAAGGTAATTTTGGTGGTGTTTATTTTGTGGATATACAGGAGGTCCATCAGAGTGGGGTCTGACAATGCCATGTATGCCAGGCTTAGATCTCCCCCTCAAAAGCCTGTAGGAGACAGAATACAGGGATAGGGCCTTGAGGTGGTCTTCACAGGACATATTACTTACACCCTATATTCTTTTAGTGAGGAACCTCTGTGGACGCTGCAGTTGTTGGATATGTCTGGTTAGATACTTACCAAAGGGGGAATTGTACTGAATGATAGATCTGATGAATGCTGAATACAGTGAAACAATGACTTCCTTTGATTTAGATGCCATATCTTTGTTTATAAGTTGCACAACATAGAATGATTTCCTCACCACTGTAGACAAGTGATGATCAAAGGGTAGATTACTATCTATGTGTTTCCCTAAGTTCCTGACTACTGGGTCAACTCTAAGGGGTGTGTTGTTAATATGATAGTTTCTAGGGATGGATGACTTCCCAAAGAATACTACTATGCACTTCTTGGCATTTAGTTTTAGTCCATGGCTCTGATACCAGTTATTTGTCTGTGTCAGCCCCTCCTGCAGAACATCTGTGTCAGTGTGAGATTCAATGACAGCTCCTAATTTACAATCATCTGCAAATTTAGTCAGACAGAGAACACTGACATTTGCCTTAACTTCTGAGAATTAAATTCCAAAACTGAGTGATCCAAGGACTGATCCCTGAGGGATTTCACTTGTGACTGGCCTATTTGTAAAGGTATATTCCCCAATTCTAACTTCCTGGGTTCTGTCTGTGAGCCATTTGGCTATCCACCGGATGACATATGGGTTTGTACCTAACCTCTTGAGTTTGTCAACAATACCCGAGTAGGGTATTGTGTCAAATGCCTTGGCCAGGTAAAGGTAGGCAGTGTGAATGACTTTGCCCTCATCCATTGCTTTGGTGACCTTCTCGAAGAAGTCCACCAGGTTGAGTAGGCATGATCTGCCCTTGATGAAACCAAACTGGGTTGACTGTGGTGTCTGGAGGTTTACTACATCTCTATTGATGATCTCCATGATAATTCTTTCCATGGCTTTACATATAAGACTAGTGTGACTTATGGGTCTGTAGTTTCCAGGGTCTGTAGATGACCCACCTTTGTGCAGAGGGATGATTGTTGCCTTTGTCCATTCGTGAGGCATGAAGCCTGTTTGGAGGCTACATTTAAATAGTAATTCCAGAGGTCCAGTTAGGTCATGTTTCATGCTATTTAGAAGGCATCCTGGGATATTGGCTGGGCCCACTGATGCAGTGTATTTGGTTTTAGAGAAAGCATTAAGGACATGTTCCTCAGTGATAGTAGGGGTGTTATATTTGATGATATTTCCTGAGGGAAGGTTAAAGGGGAGAGGTAAAGTTGGAGCTGAATTTATCAGCCAGGAGGTTTGCTATATCTTCTGCCTTAGTATAGGTGGTTCCATTTACAATGAGCTCTGCACACAATTGTGTACTGCCTTTGTGGTTGTAGACATAGCCAAAGTATGCTTTGTGGTTGTCTTTGGCCTGGGAGGCCAAACGTATCTCAAATTTGGGTTTGGTAGACTTTATTTGTCCTCTGAGTTGTTTGTTTAGTTTGATGAGAGTGCTTTTTTCCTGCTGGGTGCTGCACCTCCTAATTATTGCCTTTTGTTCCTCCTGTTATAAAGCTGGTTGACTTTGTGATTCCACCAGTGTCTTGTTTTTTGAGTTAGCTCTGTACTTCTTCCTGGTAGGTACAGCTACCTCTTTGCAGCTATTAACATACTTGTACAGGGTTTCTGTGAACAGTTCTGCATAGGCAGAAGTGTTCTCAGGGTTTATGGGGGCTTGACATTTTGCCAGGTTCTCACTTAATAGCAGGAGGTTAGCCTTAGAATAGTTTCTGAATATTCCAGGCCTTGGAATAGTTTCTGAATATTCCAGGTTTAGCTGGGGATCCAAGGTTTATTCTTACTTCAAAGGAGACAATTTTATGGTCTGACCTTACCAGGGAAGGCATTCTAGTAGAGGATGTGCAGCAGTCTCCCATATCAGTGAGGACCAGATCCAGTATGGTTGCACCCCTGGTTGAAGTATTGACTATCTGGTCCAGTGAGTTTGTGCTTACAAAATCCAGGGATCTCTGTGTATGTAAGTTTGGTGTCGTATGGGATTCCCAGTTAATAGTGGGGTAATTAAAGTTACCCATGAATATGGTATTGGGTTGGATGGTTAGTGTTTCTAATAAATTTTAAATACATGGTATGGGTTTCCTGGGTCATAGAGGGGGACCTATAGCTTGCAAGGAAGTGGTATTGGATTTTTCCTATGATGAACTGAACATGGATCAGCTCAAATGCATTGTCCTGTCTGACCAGCCTTGAAGTATATTTACTTTTGATGTAAATAGAGACATCTCCACTTTTAGTTCCTGCCTGTGAAGTAGCTGGCCTAAATGTGTGGAAGGCATTATAACCTAACTGTTGGTGTGGTTTCCACGGTTTTAAACCATGTCTCCATGACCGTACAAACATCAGCATTCTCTAGGGTAAAGAGAGCTTCTAGGAAGTGGAGTTTTTTGTTTAGACTCCTAGCCCTGAGCAGTAATACCTTTAGATTTTCTTGGTTTTGGTTTGTTATGTCAGAAGTACTTTTAGTTTGGCATTGCCTAAAAAAGGCACTATGAGGGAAGAAAATGTTTTAGCTAATATTCGAAAGCCGAGAGGGGACAGGTGCAGACCATCCCTGGCAAAGCAGTGTGGTATGTTTATCTCCTTCCAAGCTGACAAATATTGCACCCCTTAGAATGACACCAGAAACTAAGCCAATTATTTAAGTCAATCATGTTTTGTTCGTATTGTGGCATCATCCATGGAGAAGGTAAAATGCTGCTCAATACTAGGCTCATACCAGCCTGAGACACATGATGTCTCTCTTCATATAGTCTAGGGAGGTACATCTCAGGTCATTAACTCCCACATGGACGATGACCGAGTCATATTGGTAATTGTGGTCCAATGACCTGAGTGCATGTGTAATGTGATGGATCCTAGCCCCTGATAAACAACTGACCGTGACTTTCTCCTTACTCAGCCTGGTGACAGGGACATCAGTGTGTCTCATGATGGAGTCTCCAATTACTAGAATGTTGGATTGTGTGGTGACTTTCCTTACTGGCTTAGAGGTAGGGAGTCCATGAGATGTAGCTCTATGTGCTGATGTGAGTGTCATTTTGAAAGAGTGCATTTGGGCTGCTGAGGGTATTTGTTATGTGTACTTCATCTAGGAGGTCTTTGTGGTTTAGAAACATTACATATAAGTGCCTCAGCATATGCGAGTCTATATGTCTGCTTTGAATTTTGCATGATGGGTGCAGCGTGTGCACTACTGACAACCTTACTGAGTACTTTTATGTGAGAGCTTTGCCTCCAGTGACATTGTGTGAATATATCTCTCACATACCATTATTTTTCCTACTTGCTTATTTATATTGTTAAATATACTTAAATATTGGAATTTGTTAATAGGAAATAACAAATCCTGAGAAATAAATGCATTTAAATTATTAACCTCCTTCATCAAGGGTGTGATGTTAGGGAACTATGCGTAACCATGAGATCCAGCAATAGCAATCCTTGTCTGTTGAATAAATTCACTATATTGTGAAAACATTCACTGTCTTGATGAATTCCATTAGGAATTTACAATACATGACCAGTCCAGATACATTCAAGAAAAAAGTTGTTATCCAGTTGTAGACTCCTAAGTTTAAGAAGTATCTTCTCTAAATGGTTAATATTTGCCTCAATTGTGTATACAAAACCTGAGCCAGTTGAGGAATGTGTATCTGATACAGTTGTTTAAAAGTGTCAGTTCCATTGGGGAGCTTTCTTTCTATGATTCAGTATCAGACATCAGGAATGGAATTTCCAACTGTACAGGACCATCTAATTTGCCAAAAAAAAAAATCACTCTTTTGAAAATAATTCATAATGCAAGTAAAGAGTGTTGATTAGTCTCATGTCTATGAAGATTTACCTTTTGGTTTGGGTGAACTGCCAGAAGTTCTTCATATTCAGAGATATTATGCACTGTTGACAATAGCGCACACTGCAAGGAAACTTTCAGTTGTTTTGAAAAGTAGAAATATGAACAGCTAACTGAATGGAGTACATGAGTTTTTTTTTAACTTATTTTAAACATTAGATGACTCGGTAAGTCCACTAGACAATCTGTCCCTATTCAGGCTGACCCAGGAGAACTGGCTTGGTTAGGTGACTAGCTTAAAGTTACATAGTGGACAAAATGACCTGAAAGGAATCAAACCCTGAACCTTGGGCACATGAAGTAGCTCATTAAAAGCTCAGAACTTTAGTCCTCTGCACTAACTGCCAGAAAGGAATACTCAGCCACATATTATAAAACATACTGAGCCTGATAAATGGGGCAGCTGCAGCTGTGACATCAGGTAAGACTCAGATTAGCATACATTTGCAAGATTTTAATAAAGCTATGAATAATGCAGAATTATCAGTTTTGTGCAACTAAACAATATGCTTTTCCCTAGGAAAATGTTTTATGTTCTTGATTCTGGCAATTTTAGTTTGATCCAGAAAGTGCAAATCAGTGTATTTTTAACTTGCATGTGAGATGTTACAGGCTGTGGTCGTGCAGCGGTTAGTGTTGTCGCCTCACAACAACAGGTTCTCCTGTTCAATTCTAAGCTGGAGCACCTTCTGTGTGGAGTTTGCATGTCCTCACTGTGGTTGAGTGATGTATAAAGACAAGCAGGTAGGTGTGTGCATGAATAGGTGTGTCTTTTTTGAAGGTTGGGCGTTGGGCTGGCAACTCGGCACCATAAAAATCCACTGCCAATCATTAGTAGACTGGAGTTCTGCTGTGCCGACCCCTAACCGGGAAAAGCCAAAAGACATCACTTATGTAAAAAGTTACAGATTAAACATATGCCATTTAGAGTTTCATCTGTAATTAATTTATTTCAGCAAAAAACGTAAAGGGGCTTGATGGTGTTAATATTCTTCCAAAGCAGAAGAACAACAGAGACAACAGTATAGCCACATGCCATAACTATAAATCAATGTTACAGAACTGAGATACTTGGGTCATCTTTTAACTTCAGACGTCTTAAAGCTAGATGTTGAGAAATTCATAGCAGTGGTACAAATGCCTGCAAAGGATGACAAGCAAGTACCACCCCACTGGTGCAGGGGCAGGGCATCCACCTCTGATATTGTCAGCCTGCAATTGATTAGTGACATGGGAAACAGTAAGGCTGGCTGCAAGAGACTTGCTTATCTCATGGGAGGGTGTAATGTTTACCAACACAATGCTGCTCACTTTCAAAGATTGGAGGGCATAATTAGTGTCTAACAATGTACATCTGTGCAGAGAGGACAGGGATGATGCCAACACATTATGGCTGCTTGCATCACTGCACATCCCTCCCCCTGTGAGGATTAAGGCACAGAAAAAAGATCTGTAGTCAGGGATGGATGATGAAGGGAGTGAATGTCTCAATAATGCCCCCTCCCAAGATGCTCTGAAGCTTTGAATACTCCACCAGCTTTTGTCAATATTGGAGGACTTGGTCTGAAAGTAATTCTGTCCGTCAAGAGGTGGTGGTTACTAGGTACCAGTCACTGCAGATAGACATCCAGGCAAAAGTGGCCAAAAAAAGAAAAATATATAATATATGATAAATACACATGAGATCTCTGTGCATCATTAGTATAGCAGAGGTAGGTGTATCATTAAATGAATATCAAAATAGCAAACTAAATAGCAGCAATGGACTTCTGAGCAAGAAAGCATCTCTGAATTTCTTAAAAGAGTTAGTGACACAAGTACTTGGAGTAAAATATTTTGATACAAAATAAGCCAGTGATATTTTAGGTGGATGCAAGACAGATGGAATTGGTGCTGTAAATTTGCAAGAGGACCAGCTGTGTATGGGGGAGGTGCTTTACTGACAAGCAGAAAATATATGTTCTAACACAAAACAGTATTTAGGTAGAATGTATCAATGTGAAAAGTTTCTCTGAGAAAGAGCATTACTGGAACGTAACCCATAAGCCATTACAGGGTATTTATTTATTTATTTCCAAGTTTGTTAACCTGGTAGGTTGGCTCCTTAGCTATCCCTTTTCAGTCATGACCCAGGCTCTTTTTAGAGTAACAGAACATTTTAGAGTACAATATTGCTATACACAACACTGCTAATATTTTTTTTTGCAATAACTGAAGTATGATTTGATTGTGAAATATAAGAGATGCATACAGCAGACCTGCATATGTATATTTACCAGAGAAGGAAGATCTGCTCAGTTATGAAGTAAATTGATAACTCCAAAACAAATCTGGGTTTCAGAAGTATGCTGGGGATGATGCTGAGATGCAGCTGTTTGTTAGGATGACCAGAAAAGAAAACTGCTGTGAGATGTAAACATAAGCATACTTTTCATTCTAATGAGACATTACTACCATACAAAGCTTGATGTTCAATGCTGATAAACTAGAAGCACCAAATGTGTTAAGGAAAGAAATACTGGCAATAGTTCAAGCATGGCATTGTCCACACAGCTGTGTTAGGGATTTTATTAACAGCAACTATCAAAACCATTTAAGCCTAGTCAAGCTTATCCTACATTTAGTAAAATGTGTTAATACCCTGAGGAATTTTATGGTTATGATATAGGCTTGTTCAAATCAAGCATTCACATTCTGCCTCAGTCCATTAGGGATATAGGTGCCAAACCAGGGTTGAATTTGTGATTTCCCATTCATTCATCCAAGTTGCATTTGAATAGGGTTAGGGATGAGCTTCGCTTCATGTGGATAGGAACCTTGTTCCAGAGAAGGGATACTCTGAAACACTGTCCTCCAACATGAATGTGAATTTCTGATGTGATGTTTTGTGAATATGCAACAAATCCATCACTTTGGGATCAGAGGATGCCTTGTACACTAGGCATAGATTGATGTAGTCTGTAGTAGATTGAATATAGGGATAATGCTTTGAGACATTCTACTTAGGACTTGTTGTTTACTTTCTGTATTATTCTTGTGAAGGACCTTTCTGGACTCTCAAGCTGTTACAAGTGCCTGTTCAGGTACATGCCAACGGGTGTCTTTTACTTGATGACTGGCCTAATGAGAGCAATGTACAGTAGAACAATGACCTCCTTGGACTTGGATGTCATGGCATGCCCTTATAAGCTGTGTAACATAGAATGCTTTTCTGAACACAGTAGATACATGGTTGTCAAAGGTCAGGTTGCTGTAAACATCCAGTCCGAGATCCATGACCAATGGGACTACTTATAGTGGTATATTATCAATGTGGTAATTTCTAGGGTGGCCATATTTCCAAAGGGTATTGTTATACATTTTTTTTAATTGAGTTATAGTCCATGCCTCTGATCTAGGTGTTTGTCAGCATTAAGCCATCTTGAAGGGTATGTGTGTCTTTAGTGGATTTAATGACCACTCCTAGTTTGCACTCATCTGCAAACTTTGTTTTACCAGAGGCCCTTGATGTTTATCTTAACTTCAGAGAAGTAGATGCCAAAAAGGACAAGCTTCAGCACTGAATCCTGTGGAACTTTACTAGTGGCTGGCCTCACTGTGGAGGTGGATTCCTCTATCCTAACTTGTTATGTCCTATCAGTGAGCCAGCTACCTATCTATCAGTTGACATACAAGTTTATACCTAGTTTTGTAATTTTGTTTACAATGCCTGAGTGAGATATTGTGTTGAACACCTTGGCCAGGTCAAGGTAGACAGTAAACACTGTTTTGCCTTCATCCATAGCTTTAGTTACATTCTCGAAGAAGTCCACCTGGTAAAGTAAACATGACCTGCCTTTGACAAAAGTGGGTAGGGTCTAATGATTGTAGGTTTCCTGTGTTATGCCCCATGGTAATTCTTTCCATGACCTTGCATATGAGACTAGTCAGATTTATATGTATTTATATATAGTTCCTGAGTCTGTGAAGGCCCTCTTCTGTAGAGGGATAACCATTGTAGTCTCCTGTTCATTTGGCATTAAGCCTGTCTACATGCTATGGTTAAATAGAGATTCTAGTAGATCTGACAGGTCATGTTTTATGCTATTCAAGAAGCATCCTGAGATATTATCGGGGCCCATCATAGCAGTGTTCCTGACCTTAGACAGCACACTTACCACTTGTCCTTTTATGATAGTTGGGGGAGAAATGGTGGTGGGGTATTTCCAAGGGGGTGACTGGGGATGATAAGAGGGGCAAAATTGGAGCTAAATGTATTGACCGGCAGATCTGCAATTATCTCCTGGCTCAGAACCAGATCATGGTCAAATGGGGCACTATGCAGGGTAATGGATCAGGCCCCCCTATACACAGACCCCCCCACAGACATTTCAGTGTCTGATAAGGTTCATAGGTTATATAACTTATCTATTTCTCCCCAGTTACCATAAACACTGTTCACACCTCTCAGTATGCATATTGATTTTTGCTTTACTTTTACAATGATTATTTAGATTTAATTTAAAGCTTTTATTTCATATTTTATAGTGCAAACACTCAAAGACATTTGCTAAACAAAGCAATACAGTCAAACAATGAAAACAGACTTAGCATTAAAACTTCTCTGCCCTTGAAACTCACTGTGATGCCCCTGCACTGGCCCAGTAATCAAGGAGACTCAGTCCTCACTACTAACACCACTGAGGGATGTGCACATTGGGAGGATGACAAGTACACACAATAAAGTACAATTTCCCTTAAGAACACAAATAGATCACAGTCAGTCTGCGGCTGGTTTCTCCATCTCTTCCCAGATCCCCAGTAAGATGAGCACAGCTATAGGGTTAAGATCTCAGCCAAGTGGTCATGCCAAAACCTCCAGCACTCTCTCTGTCCAACCAGCACTTTGTGTCCCTGCCCTAGTAGCTCTCTCACACACACACACACACACACACACACACACACACACACACACACACACACACACACATACTTTGAGATATGATTTATATACAAACACTCAGACACTCCTGGGGAAGTATGGCACAGGCTCACTGGCTATGCCCCCTTATGCCCAGATTATAAGGTAGTACCAGCTACCACCAACCGCTCTTATCAGCTACTATAAGGCCCTTCTCAAAGGGGTGAACAATTCTATTGTGTAATGTTACTATTATCCAAATGGTAAGTGTGTCCAAGATTTTTAAGGCTATATAACAGTGGCCTATACAGTGTCACCAAATACATGCAAGTATTCTAAGAGCTTAAATATCTCTAAACAAACCAGCCACAATTAAAAGGTTTAAATATATTTAATAACAAATAATAAAAGAACAAGTGAATTCTCAATAACTCAACACAGTGACAACAGAGTTCAGAATCACAGAATCACAGGAAATATTGTAAAACAACATTGCAGGACAGTCTCACATAAATACAGAAAACATCTAAACTAATCTTATTAAGTTCCTATCTATCTCTAAGAGAAATCACTGTAATCTAAGTCTTACTTACAGAGCAATGCAAATACAGATGAGAAGTGCTAAAGATGAATGTGTTCAGATCCAAGACAAGATACAAAATGCACAGACTCATTCTCTGAGATAGTTCTTAAATACTATTAAACATTTCTGCTGGGTTATCTCAGAGTACATCATTCTTTGACACCTCTTCAGTTTCCAGGCTTAACAGAAACTTAAAAGTTATCACCTCTGTGTCAAAAATACTTATCTCTTAGAAGCTTGTCTGGAACTGGAAGTTGTAAAACAGTTACAAACTTTTACCTTTGAAACCTGTAATTATTTCTGTTTCCAGAAGAAAGACTTTTTAGCTGCAGACATTCTGTCTTATAGCTGTGGTAAACACAATCGTAAAACTCTTTACTTGCCAACTTATTTTCTTAGAGGTTTGCAAGTTAACGCTGTTCTTTTCCAACAGGGTACACTGTGGTTACATTCTTGAAGCTCAGCACATAACATAAAGATTTCTTACATTTGTAGGACAAGCATACAAATCATATTATTATTCACAAATGACATAGAATTATTTACAAAATTCTAGCTAGCTGGGGTGGCAGCCTTCACAATTCTCCCTCCCCTGAAAACTCAAGCTAGTTTTTCAAGTGACCCTTGAGAAACATTGCTTGAGAGGGTTGAAGCTATCTCTGAATACCTTACCCCATTCCCTGTCTTGAGAGCCCATCTGTGCTGGCATTGCTAAGCCCACTGTGGTGCTGCACTGTCATATCATATGCTTGCAACCCTAGACTCTACCTTAGTAACTTAACATTTTGCTGGCTGGCTTGATGTAGCCATGTTAAGGGATTGTGGTCTGTAACTACAGTGAATTTCTTTCCATACAGATAAGGCTGAAGTTTCTGCAGTGCCCACACTATGGCTAGACATTCCTTTTCTACAGCTGCATACCATTCTCCCTGGGTTGGAGCCTACGATTGAGATAAATCACTGGGTGCTCTTCTCCCTCTGAAGAAATCTGGCTAAGTACAGCCCCCACTCCATAGTTCGAAGCATCTACCTGCGCAACAAATTCTTTGCTGTAATCTGGACTGGCTAACACAGGGGGTCCTCCCAAAGCTTCTTTAAACTTCTCGAATGCATGCTCACATGCTGGGGTCCACTCTACCTAATCTGGCCTGTTTTTCATTGTCAGGTCTGTGAGGGGAGCAGCTATTGTATTATAACTGGGGACAAACATTCAGTAGTACCCTGCTGCCCCTAAAAATTCCCTCACCTGCTTTTTGGTAACAGGTGTAGGCCATGTCTGAATGGCTTCTGCTGGTCTGATCTTACCACTCTCTACTCTATGACCCAGGTAGGAGACCTCTGCCATACCCACCTGACATTTGCTGGGCTTAATGGTCAACCCTGCCTTCTGTAGTCTGCCCAGCACCTCTCTGACATGCTGAAGGCGCTCTTGCCAGGAATGGCTGTAGATGACAATATAATCCAGGCAAGGGCAAAATCTCCTGCTTCTGCTAGGATATGATCTACCAGCCTCTGGAAAGTTGTTGGGGCATTTATCATCACAAAAGGCATCTTTGTGAACTCATACATGCCAAAAGGAGTCACAAAGGTTGACTTCTCTCTAGCACTGGGAGTCAAGGGCACCTGCCAGTAACCCTTGGTAAGATCAATGGTGGTAAGATACTTAAACCCACACAGCTGCTCTAGGGCTTCATCTGTCCTAGACATGGGATAAGTATCTGACTCTGTGTGAATTAATTTCCTGTAGTCCACATAGAACCTGGTGCTGCCATCCTTCTTTGGTACCAGCACCACTGGGGAAGTCCAGGGACTGCTGGACTCCTGAATTACTCCTAGTTCCAAAATGTCCTGTATCTCCTCACCCACAGTCTGTTTCACTCTCGAAGGCACACTATAAGGGGCCTGCTTAATAGGCCTTTGGGGTCCTGCATCCACATGGTGTTGCACCAGGTGGGTGTACCCTGGTTTCCCAGTGAACATGTCCCCTAACTTCTGTACAATGCTCGGATTTCTCAAACCTGGGTAGGGGATAGCTGTTGGGACACTGCTACCCCTTCCACTAAGGTGTCAGTCTGAGCCTCACAGAGGAGATCAGTCAACAGATCCCCCTAAGACTCCTCCTACAATTCACTGAAAATACTAAGCACAAGGGCCTCCATGTCATGGTAAGGTTTCATCATGTTAACATGGTACAATTTGTGCCCCTGCCTCCTTCCTTGCAGTTCTACCATGTAGTTAACATTACTGACCTTCCTTACCACCTTGTAGGTTCCCTCCCAAGCTGCCTGCAGCTTGTTTTGTCTGACAGGAATGAGAATTATTACCTGCCACCCTACATCATACTCTCTAGCTCAAGCATTCCTGTCATACAATACCTTTTCCTGCTGTTGGGCTTCTTCCAGGTTCTCCTGGGCCAAGCCCATGCATTCTCTGAGCCTTGTCCTGAGGTTTAGGACATATCCTACAACAGACTCCTTGTGGGATTCACACTCACCCTCCCATTCATCTCAAATTAAATCTAGAGGTCCCCTCACCCTATGCCCATACAACAACTCAAAGGGTGAAAAACGTGTGGATTCCTGGGAAACCTCTCTGTAAGCAAACAACAGATGGGGCAAATATTTGTTCCAATCCCTCTTAAACTGGTCTGCAAATGCCTGCAGCATCATCTTGAGTGCAGAGTTTAACCTCTCAACAAGACCATTACTCTGGGGATGGTAGGGGGTGGTCCTTAGTTGCTTCACCCCACAGTACTTCCCCAGACAAGTCAGCAGGTCTGACATGAAATTGGCACCTCTGTCAGTCAGTATTTCTTTTGGGAAACCTAGCCTGCTGAAAATCTCTAAGAAACCATTTGCCACCTTTTCTGTGAATTATGCAGAGAACAAGGGGAGAGAGCACTAGACTTGGTAAAGAAAAATGTACGGATTCTTATCCGTATTTGATATTGACATACCATAATAATATTGGATGGGTCAAAAGATGTATAAATACAGTATGGAACATGTTTAAGAGGATACCATCTAAGGTTCAAAGCTTTTCTAAACCCCTGAGAATGAGTTTCAGGAGGAATAAGAATCTTAAAGAAATGTATGAACAGAAGAGGACAGATATGTTTATGGGAACTAGTACTAGAATAGGTACATTCAAATGTGGGAGATGCAGACAATGCACACATATAACTGGTAAAAAATAATTATATATTCCTGGCATTAAATATTTGTTGAAAGCTAAGAAATATGCCAGTTGCTATACCAAGGGGGTAGTTTATCTTGCCTATTGTATAGTATGCTGGGTATACTACATAGGCAAGACAGAACAATGCCTCAGGCAACGAATATATGAACATATAAGGGATGTAAATAAGAAGAATGAATATAATGCATTATATAGGCACAAACTAGTATGCCATCAAGCGGAATTTAAGTTTTGGGTTCTGGAAGAAGTAACGCCTAATGAGAGAGGGGGTGATTGGGAAACAAAACTATAGTCTCGTGAGTTGATTTGGCAACTTAGGTTGGATATGGTACACCATCCTGGCCTGAATGACAATGTATCCATTACCCCAATTCTCAAATTGAAAGCAGCAGACCCAAAAAGGGCAGAGATAATTAATTGAGTTATTATTTTATTTAATATTTTATTCAGTATGTGTATGTATATTTTATTTCTATTATACATTTTTAAATGGACATATAGTTATGTATTAATCTATATATTAATATGCCTCAATACAAGGTTTTTTATTGCAGTAATCTGTGCATATCTACATTGATTTATTTATTTATATGTAGCATTTCCAGGTGTGTATATATAGGGAACTTGGGCTTTAAACACTGATGATTAATTAACTAGCTTTGTATAACAACCAATGAGCTGAATTTCTTTGGATGGAGAGGCATATTTAAATGATTTTAAGCTCTTTTGTATTGATTCTGATGAAGTCTCTAGTCATGAGATGAAAGCGCTTAATCCGTGAGTTGCACTATATTTTGTGAATAAACTTATGAAGCAAATTGCTATGGACTGGATTTTCTAACTTGTGAACACAGTGTGGACAGCCTCTATTGCAAGACAGCCTAGTTTTGTTATAGCGGTGAACTGTTTTTCTTCTTTGATGTAGAGTTTAACCTCTCAACAAGACCATTAGTCTGGGGGTGGTAGGTGGTGGTCTTTAGTTGCTTCACCCCACAGTACTTCCCCAGACAAGTCAGCAGGTCTGACATGAAATTGGCACCTCTGTCAGTCAGTATTTCTTTTATGAAACCTAGCCTGCTGAAAATCTCTAAGAAATCATTTGCCATCTTTTCTGCCTCAATGGAGGACAGAGCCACTGCCGCAGGCTAACTGGTAGCATAATCTACTACCATTAGGATATACTTTTTCCCTGTGTAACTTGGGGTACTCAGAGGCCCCACAATATCCATAGCTACCCTTTGAAATGGTTCCTCAATCACAGGCAAAGGTATCAAAGGAGCTTTCACCTTGTCTCCAGCCTTGCCTACCTTTTGGCACTGCTCACAGGTCCTGCAGTACCCTGTTACATCTCTGGAAATCCCAGACCAATAAAAGTTCTGCATAGTACATCATTTGGTATGTTTTATCCTCATATGACCTGCAAAGGAAATATCATGGGCTATGGCTAGAAGTGCCAGACAATAGGCTCTGGGCACTACCAACTACTGTATTCTATCACCCTCTAGCCCTGCCTCAGGGGTCCACTCTCTATACAGTAACCCTTTGTCCCAGTATACCGATTCCCCCTTCCCCTGAGAATAAGGTGCCTCACTAACTACCTACCTCAGGCCTTGTAATGTAGGGTCTGATATCTGCACCTGTCTTGACTCTCTCTTTATAACCCTTTCCAGCTCCCCTTCCAAAGGAAATCTGGTATCCTCTGACAGTGGTGCCTCACTGTAAGCCTGGCTACTACTACTTACCTCTGCTTTTGCAGTCACTCTGTCCAAGGGAATATCAGTACCCACAAGCAGCTGTGGCTCACTTTCAGTCTCACCACTACAGGGTAGCTCCCTCCCTGAAGTAGCCACCTTACCAGTCCTGGCTGCAACTGTCCAGTCTGTCTGGGTCTCCCCCAGGCTACCAGACCCACATGCCTGTCTCCAAGCTTGACTGCGTGTAACTGCATGAACACACGGTGCTGCCTTATCAAAATCAATTCATATCAGGACATCTGCAGGGATATCCTCAAACACACCTACTTACTTGCTTCATTTTCCACCCTCCCAGTTAAAGTGAACCCTATTCATAGGTATTTGGAATGGGGTCCCTCCTAAACTTCTTACGGAAGTATGCCACTTTCATCTGCCTTGCTTCTATGCTCACAAAACTTTTTCCTATAAGCTTCAGGTGTTACTTAAAACATTCTAGCAGACAGTTTTTTACAACATTATAATTAAAGCAGTGATTATCAGACAGTTTGGAAAGAAGAGTTACAGCTATACCATGGAGTAAGGGGATCAGGAACCATATCCAGAGCCTCGGTCAACATCATACTGTTTACATACCATCTCAAACATATGAATACAACTATCAAAATTATCCCCCTCTGTAAATTGTGGAAGAAATTTACTGACCTTTGTTGCTTCTGGGGTTTGGTTACTCCATGCCCCATCACCTCCATGACTCTGACAAAGAGTCAGCATCTCCTTTTTGTGTTGCCTCTCTCCTTCTCCTCAACTTCCAGGCATAGCAGTTTCTCATTTTCCTCAGTCTCTAGATACATCAGTCTCTCTGCTGCCTCTATTTCCAAATGCTTTGCCTCTAGCTCAGTTCAGATGGATTTTTAAGTCCTCTGTGGAAAGGTTGAGCTGTCCATTCTCTGAGAGTTGTACATCCCCACAGCCAGTCTGATTGTCCTCCTGGTTGCAATTCTCTGATGCAGCTGTGACTAAAGATGCAATCATGTTGGCCTTAGTGAGGTCAGCATGCACCAATCCTTTAGCCTGGCACATCTCAGCCAAATGGCTCCTTGTCAGCTTGCCATACTCCTCTGCTGACATGCTTGCTTGCTCTCCCTGACTAACTAAGCTAACAAAAAAAAAATAGAACAATTCTGATATGAACTCTGAATGTTTGACGCATGGCTGATTAACAGTACCATCACCTTTAGTGATCACTGTACACAAGCTACAGGAATTCAAAATCCACACCACTACAAGCCAATTAATATGTGATGTGGCTATCTCACCATGAGCAATCAATTAGTAATATATTATATCATATTATCAAATATATAATAATATTTGATAGGGATATCCCACCACTGCACCAATTGATGCCGCTGCACTTGCCCAGTAATCAAGGAGCCTCAATCCTCACCACTAACACCACTGAGGGATGTGCACATTGGGAGGATGACAAGTACACACACAGTAAAGTACAATTCCCCTTAAGAGCACACAGAGATCACAGTCAGTCTGGGGCTGGTTTCGCCATCTCTTCCCAGATTCCCAGTAAGACTCCCCACTGGCACAGCTATAGTGTTAAGATCTTAGCCAAGTGGAAAAGCCAAAACCTCCAGCATCTTCTCTGTTCAACCAGTGCTTAGTGTCCCTGCCCAAGTAGCTGACACACACATGCACACACATACACACACACACACACACACACACACACACACACACACACACACACACACACACACACACACACACACACACACACTTTGAGATTTAATTTATATACCAACACTCAGACACTCCTGGGGAAGGCTGGCACAGGCTCACTAGCTATGCCCCCTTCTGCCCAGACTATAAGGTAGTACCAGCTGCCATCAACCACTCTTATCAGCTACTATAAGGCCCTTCCCAAAGGGATGATCAATTCTACTGTGTAATGTTGCTATTATCCAAATGGTAAGTGTGTCCAAGACTTTTAAGGTTATTTAAGAGTGGCCTATACAGTGTCACCAAATACATGCGAGTATGCTAAGAGCTTAAATATCTCTAAAGAAACCAGCCACAATTAAAAGGTTTAAATATATTTAAGTAACCAAATATGAATCCTACAATTCCACTAAAAACAGCAAATGAATAAAATCCAAACTGGAAGCAGCAGTCAGCCAAGATATAAATTCCACACCAATTTATTGAATAAAATCAAATAAAAAGCAGATTAAGCGCTTTTATCTTGTTCAATAAAAGACATCATCAGAACCAGAATTTTCACTACCAATACAACATTTAATTACTGTTAGCTAAACACCTTGACACACTCTCATTAATTACCACTGGAAACAGGTCATTTGATCACTTTTTTTCCCAAAAAATTTTAAAGAAATTAACCCTGTATGGGCACTTGTCTTATAAAAGAACCATGAATTCATACTCAAGCATTGTGTCAATATGAATGTTAAACCACCTAAAAAACTATTAAATATTATTTTTTTATTTTATTTTACAATTGTTTACCGGGCTAGTCCAACTGGATACATGTCCATTTTCAGTGGAGGCCCGGGGAGAAAAGCTCCTCTACATTCTACTAAAACAAGTTGAAAAGAACACCAAATGCAGAAATACAAAATTATACAATACTTTAGAAACATACAATAAACCTGCTGCAAGTTATAATTGCATTAGAGCTCAATATGAGGCTTAGCAGGGAACACTTATTCAAATAAACAGCTAGGATACTCTATTTCAGCATTAAAAGGAGTTTAAAAAATATAGATATATTTCTATTTAAAGAAAGAGTCACAGGGACACTTATGAAGAGGAAAATGTAGTGAGCAGGAATTGAGAGAAAGAAGTAAGGGGAAGAAAGAAGTAGATGGCAAGAATGAAAAAAGATTAATCAGGGTTGTTACAAGAGCATAGCCAGTGATTGGAAATGAAAAGTTTTAGTTTAGCTTTAAATAGTGGGAGTGAAGTTATGGTAGTGAGGTCTTGAGGTAGTTGGTTCCATGTTTTGCCAACTGAGTTGGAGAGTATGGAGTCACCTGCTGAGTTATTTGATAGGGAAGTTTGAATAAGTATCTTGTTAGAAGAGCGTAGGTTCTTCAGATTTCTATAGGGTTGTAGGTGGGAGGCGAGCATAGGAGTGTTGTCCGGGTGATAAAGGGCTTTATGGGCAATAGCAAGTCGGTAAGATTGTATTTGGTAGGGTAATTCTAGCCAGCCTAGTTTTTTGAGATTAAGACAATGATGAGTCCTATAAGGAGAATCTGTAGCAAATCTAGCAATGTTGTTGTATGATGAAGCTAGTTTGTTGAGGTTATACTTAGAAAGGTTAGTGTAAATGGGAGAAGCATATAGTAGGGTAGAGATTAAGTGGGTTCTAGCTATGGTAGTTTTAGCTTTGGGAGTTAGGAAAGTTTTGATTCTATAGAGAGAACCAAGTTTTCTGTTGGTAGCTTTTATTGTAGAGTTGATATGAGTGTCAAATTTTAGTTGATTGTCAATAGTAATACCCAAGAGTTTAGTGGTTTGGTCTGGCGAAATGAGGGTACCATCATTGGATGTAAGTGTGAAGGTAATAGAAGGGGACATATGAGTGGGTGCAAAGAGCAGGAGTTTGGTTTTCTTGGGGTTGAGGAGGAGACAATGATTAGAGAACCATTGCTCTATAGTTGTGAAGGTATTTTGTGTGAGAGTGTACAGCTCTGTCTGTGTTGGGGCTGAGCAGATTATGGTTGTGTCATCTGCATATTGAATGCAAGTTGATTGAGGAGTGGCTAGATGAAGGTCATTTATAAAAATGGAGAATAGTAGAGGACCTAAGATAGAGCCCTGAGGGACCCCTATAGAAGTTGGGAGGAGATCAGAGAGATGGTTATCCCAGAGTACTGCCTGTTTACGGTTATCCAGATAGGATACGAACCAGCTTAAGGCAAGACTGTCTAGAGAGAGGGATTTTAAATGATGGAGGAGAAGTTCATGATTGACCATATCAAAGGCTTTTGATAGGTCTATGAAGAATGCTGAGGAAGAGGTGTTATTGTTTCGGTTTTTGTTAATAGAGTCAATAAAGGATAGTAGGGCTGTGGTAGTACTATGGAATGGTTGAAACCCATGTTGACAGTTAGCTAGGAGATTGTGGCTTAGTAGGTGATTAAGTAATTGTTTGTGGATACATTTCTCCATTATTTTTGCGAGAGGAGATAGTAGCGCTATGGGGCGGAAGTTGGAATACTCAGTAGAGTCACCTCCTTTGAATAGAGGGATAATATGAGAGATTTTCCACAGTGATGGAATAGTACTTTCTTTTACGGTTCTGTTGATCAGTATGGAGATGGGGTAGGCTACAGCTTTAGCACCTACTTGGAGGTATTCTGCTGGTAATTTGTCAGCTGAGGGGGTTGAGGGCTTTAGTTTTTGAAGCAAGGACAATATATAAGAGGTTGGTATAGGTTTTAGTTGAAATGGAGGGGAGTTTAGGGTTTGTAGTTTGGAGGTATCAGGGCATTGTTGTTTGGCTAGCTTTAATATGGCTTAAGTAAAGAAGGTATTAAATGCATTAGCTGTTTGTAGTGGGTATTCAGGGTTAGAGCCTAGTGGATTTGGTGTGGCAACTTTGCCTGGGGATAACAGCATGTTAATAGAGGACCAAAATTTATGTGGTTGGTTAAGAGATGAATGTTGAAGCTGTGTATAAAAGTTTTTTTTATCTTGTAGAATGGCTTTTTTAGTCACATTTCTTCGTTGTCTAAAAGTGAGGTGATCAGTTATGTTTTTTGTTGTTCGCCATTTAGCCCAAGCTTTGTTCCTGCTAAGGATTAGTTTTTTAGTTTCTTTTGAGAGCCATTGGGCTGTTTTGGGTTTCATACGTATAGAACGCATTGGGGCATGATGTTCTAGGATGTCTAGAAAAGTATTATTAAAGTAAGTAACAGCTTCATCTATAGGGAGAGATTTCAGGGGTGACCAATTAACTTGCATAAGTTCATTATGAAACAGATTGGGGTCAAAGGATTTTTTGCTGCGACCTGTTCTAACTTGGATAGGGATAGCAACATTTGTTTTATGCCTGATAATATATGTTAAGGAGTGGTCACTGAGGTCATCTGGGAGAGTTCCTGTTGTATATTTTTGTTGTGGACTATTTGTTAATATCCAGTCAAGTATGGTTTCTTTATTATTAAGTTTGTTTATTCTTGTTGGGGAGTTAATGATTTGAGAGAAGCCATGTAGGTTAATGAGGGTGGTTGGGTTAGTATGTTTACATAAGTTCCAGTCAATATTAAAGTCTCCTAAAAGTATTGTTTCTTGTAGGAGGTTTAGTGAAAGCCAATTTAACAGGTTTTCTAATATGACAGAATTGTTACCTGGGGGAAGATAAGTACAGATGATATTAATTGTTTTGTGAGGGTTGAGGTGAAGTTTTGAAATAATTATTTCAGCATTTATGTCAGATGGAAGATTAAGATTTGCTTTACTTATTTGTAGTCCGGTTTTGTAGAGGACTGCGACCCCACCACCTTTTTTGTTTAAGCAGTCTTGTCTAAGGATGTTGTAGCCTTGGGGAGTAATTTCATTATCCTTTATTGTAGGTTTGAGCCAGGTTTCAGTTAGACAGAGAATGTCAAACTGTTGAACATCTAGAAGAGCATGAATTAGTGGTATTTTGTTGCAAATGCTACGTATATTTAATTGGGCAATGGATAGTGATTTGGGGGGTTTGGTTAATGTTGCAGATTTTGTTCTGAATATGTGGCTATTAGTAGATTGTGGGGATGGGTTGGGGCCAGGATTAGGGTGGATGTCTCCATCAATTAATGAGGACATTAGTATATGGATGTAAAGTTGAGGAGGTTTACAGTGGTAGTAAACATATTTTTTAAGGCTGTGAATAAGGCATTTAAAGTGAGAGAGACGGTGATATTTTGGATGAAGGTAGGAGGTCTTGTAAGTGGCATTAAGATTGCTTATGGATAGAGGTAGAGGAATTGCCAGGGTTTGTTTGAATGGAATTGTAAGTGTAAAGGGTAGGGGAAGTTCATAGGAGGTTAAAAGATAGGCAGAGGTGAGAGTAGTTAGGAGTGTTAGTAGTAGCAAAGATCTGTATTTATTAGACATGATAGGAGATGGAGTAGTAGAGTTGGAATACTTAGATAGAGGCAAAATGTCAGAGAGTAGGTTAGATAGTTAGGTGGGAAAGGGAGGAGGCAGTTCTAAAAGGGGGTGGAGCTAAGTGTAAGATATGATTGGTGGTTAGAAGAGAGGGGTGTGTCTATGAGGGTATAAATGTACAGGTGCTATGAGGGTATAAATGTACGGGTGCTGATTATTCGATCTGTATTTTAATTCACTTGCTATGGAGATACTGTCATTAAGCCCAGGTGGCATTGTTGCATCATATCTGAACTGCCAGAACATCTCCTAATGCAACAGTTTATTTTCCCAGTCACCTGAAAAAGCATGTCCTGGAATCTGCTCTACCACAAAAAAGTGAATTTAACAAAATTCCTGCATTGCATAGAGTGCCTAGCTAGCGGACTTTTGGTATCCCTTTTTGATATACTATACATGTTTTGATAAATTCTCTTATTAAATGCATAATTTGTTTTCCAATATAAAATGTATTGCAGGAAAAACAAACTGCAATAATTTTTTCTGGCATGCAATTAAATTGGCCACCTTTTACATATCTTGAGATTTTCTCCCTTAAATGTCCCCCATAGTCAGAATTAATGTAACAACACTGGTTACATCTCCCACACTTTTTAGTTAGGGGGAACGACTTATTATACGCACTTGGGGGCCTTTCTAGTATCTTTTTAAAAGTCATTCTCTTTTTATAAGTGAATGTTGGCGTACTACTACCTAGTTTCTTGGTGTTATCATCACATCTCAATATGTGCCAGTTTTTTGTAATAATGTTTTTAATATTTTTCACATCTAATGTATAATGAACAACCATATTTGTACATGTAAAAAAACTAGGTTGCTCATTTGGTGCATTTTGTGTGTTGTCCAATGCCTTGATAAGGCCAAATTTAATTATTGGACCATATATAGCACACTGTTCACCCAATGCCATCCTAGCTATATCATCTAGCAGTTCACTGTGATAATCCTGTTCTAAGAACATTTTCTTTAACATACCAAATTCTTCTACACACACCCTATCATCAGATATGAGTCTTGAAGTTCTAATAAACTTGCTTTTCACGATTCCTCTTTTTTGATAATAGGGGTGACAACTTGAAAAAAATAAATACGTATTGCAATACGTAGGCTTTCTATAAATCCTAGTTGCAAAACCTTCTATACCAGTCCAAGAGACATTAATGTCCAAATAGTTAATACTATTTTGTTCAATATGGTATGTAAATTGCAAAAAAATCAGTAGTAGCTTTAATCTGTTTTAAAAATTCATAAAAATCATAAATGTTACCCTGCCAAACAATAAACAAGTCATCCAGGTGTCTATAATATGCTTTGCAAAGCCTAATCAAAGGCAACAAAAACACTACATCAAGCTCCCATTTGAGCAGCACCCCGTTTGCAAAAATTGGGGGCAGTTAGCCTCCATTGCAGCCCCTGAGCATTGTTTATACAATTTATTACAAAAGAACTAAAAATTATTGGTTAAAACAATGTCCATAAATTCATGAGTCAACATTGTATCATTCTCAGACAGGTCGCTGTATCTTTTCACAATCTCATCAAACCATAATAAGCCTGTATCATAGGGGATTATTGAAAACAAGTTTTTAATGTCACATGTAATAAAAAGGCAGCCAGTGCCATCAATATTTTGTAGTTTATCCAAAAAATCCCACGAATCATGAAGAATATGGTTAAATGACTGGAAAATATGTTTAAGTTTCACAACAATAAATTTCGCCAAAGGCTCTGTAATACAGCCTGCAGAAGCCACTATTGGCCGCAGTGAAGGTTCTGTTAAATTTGAATGAAGTTTTGGTATACCAAAGATCTTTGGGATGATGGGATCTTTAACTATTTAAAAGTTGTACAAATCCGTGGAAATATGGTCGAATAACAAAAATTCATCTAATGCCACTCTAATACTTCTATGGGCAATATTTATCTCATTCAGAGACATATATTTAATAATAATAGTAAAAGAACAAGAGAATTCTCAATAACTCAACACAGTGACAACAGAGTTCAGAATCACAGGAAATATTTTAAAACAACATTGCAGGACAGTCTCACATAAATACAGAAAACATCTAAACTAATCTTACTAAGTTCCTATCTATCTCTAAGAGAAATCACTGTAATCTAAGTCTTACTTGCAGAGCAAGGCAAATACAGATGAGAAGTGCTGTAGATGGATGTGTTCATATCCATGACAAGATACAACATGCACATACTCACTCTCTGAGATAGTTCTTAAAATACTATTAAACATTTCTGCTGGGTTATCTTAGATTACATCATTCTAAGAGACCTCTGCCTTCAGTTTCCAGGCTAACAGAAACTTAAAAGTTAGCACCTCTGTGTCAAAAATACTTATCTCTTAGAAGCTTGCCTGGAACTGGAAGTGTAAAACAGTTACATACTTTTACCTTTGAAACCTGTAATTATTTATTGTTTTCAGACACTAGAATTTCTAGCTGCAGACATCCTGTCTTCTACCTGTGGTAAACCAGTCATAAAACTCTTTACTTGTCAACTTTCTTAGAGTTTTGCAAGTTAACTCTGTTCTTTTTCAGTAGGGCACACTGTGGTTACATTCTTGAAGCACAGCACATAACATACCGTTTTCTTATATTTGTAGGACAAGCATACAAATCATATTATATTCACAAATGACACAGAATTATTTACAAAATTCTAGCTAGCTGGGCTGGCAGCCTTCACACTCACATCCATTGAAACAGCATTGAAACCCACATTCAAACAAAATACTTCTGGCCAATAGTGGATAAAGTTTACCTTTGGGCTATTTTCAAATCATGCATACATGCATGTGTTCTATGATTCACCTTCCTGATTTTATTAAATTATATTCCTTGTATAATACAGCACCACTTGTTAGAACATGTTTTAAATTTGTAGTTTTGACTATTTTTCCAGTAAGCAATGAAACAAAAGGTATGAACCAGTAATGACAAAAATGCTCAATTCAGAACATTTCAACAGTAAAAGTCTACTCAAACTTCTGTCATTACAAACCACCAATATCAGTCAATATGCACAATCTCTGCAGAAGTAAAAGTCATCTGAATAATTCCACATTAAAGATATCTGTAAGTAATGAAGACACTGCTGCTAGCAAACAACTTCATATTTCAGTGTTTCATCTGCAAATTTAGTGCTTGCTGCCCTTGAAGAATCAATTGTCTATGTTACATTAAAAAAATGGTAAACTGCAATAGGGACTGGATGGCAAACTGACAGCAGGTTCATAGTTATAGGCATTTCATCAAATGGAGGACATACTCAAGAGTGCAGCACACCACCTCCTCTGAAGTACAACACAGTAGCAGCAATCCACCTGCATGCTGTGGGAGTAGAACCCACAACAACAAGGGTACCACTTGTTGTGCTACAAACAATGTTTTTAAATTCTTTAGCACAATAGTGATACCATTTGATGAACAACAGCTGCACATTGTAAACAGACTTAACATGAGCATTAGTACATTTCTCTTCCCTCAAAGCTCACAATTCCTTAAGAAATGCATCTGAAATTCAGCTCCTTGAAACTCATTTTGTAATAGCTTTTTGGTTGCAGTAGAGGATTCAGACTATTGGTTCTTAAGCTACAGGGTTTGAGCCTGAACAAATTAACCACCTATTATCTCAAAATGAGGCATTTTACACACACACACACACACACACACACACACACACACACACACACACACACACACACACACACACACACACACACACAGAAAAACTCCTACTTTACTTGCTGTAGAAGAAGAATCTGAATCCATCCAGTCATGAGGAGTGAGTTTACAGTCATTTCTAGTAGCAGCATGTGAATGGAAGGAACAGAACATCTTCTTGTATTTAAATTCCACACATGTGGAAAGGAAGAACAGGTTGTCTATGTGATGACACATGCAGAGACACAACGGATATGTGCGACCGGATGCAGAAGGCATTCTTAAAGAAGAATGCCCTTAAAAACAAAAACAAATAATTTGTTTTTGTAATTAAAAAAATAAATGTGACAGTCTTTCGGCCCTAGATGACTGCCTTGATCATTTAGTGCTCTGCCCTGGCTTTGTATATGTAGTTCTACATGTTGTTGGGTACTGCCTTTAAGGTTGCAGACATAACTACAGAAAGCCTTATGGTTGCCCTTAGCTTGGAAGGTTATCTCAAATTTGGCTTTAATGGACTTGATTCGTTCCCTGAGTTGCTTGCTCAGATAGACACTACAGTTGGTACCTTATTATGCAACACCCTTTCTGTTTTGGACATGATTTTCTTTCTTTTGTTATACAACCTGTTTATATGCTGTCTCTATGCAGCTATTTACATGATTGTATCATGTTTTTGTGAACAATTCTGCATAGACAGCTGTGTTCTCATGTTATGGGGAGGGGGCATTGGATTTTTGATAGGCTCTCACTCAATAGGAGGTAGTTATCCCTGGAATATTTTTGAAATGTTCCAAGGTTAGCTGAAATATCAGGCTTAATATTGATTTCAGAGGAGGCAGCTATATTGTCCAACCTGATCAATGAGAACTTTAACTAGGCAGAGTGCATAATTTCCCCATATTTTTAAGGAGCACCTCAAGGATACTTGCGTCCCTGATGGGATTGCAGACTAGCTTTTCCAAGGTGTTTGTGCTAAAGTCCAGGAATCTCTGGGCCTGCATGTTTGAGGTTGTATATGATTCATAGTTAATATTGGGGCAGTTAAAATTGCCCATGAATATTTTGTTATGTTTGCTGGAGAATGTCTCCAGATTATTTAAATACATGGTATGCACTTTCTGTGTCATGTACAGGGAAATACAGCTTGCAAGGATATAGTATGTAACTTTATCTAGGGTAAGTTGGACATGCAGAAGCTGAAATATGTAATGATTTTTGACAAGCAATGAAGTATGTTTGTGTGTGATGTCAACTGAGAATCCTTATGTTCAATAGCTGATCTCAATCTGTGGAAGGCATTATAGCATTGCACATCTGGGGTGTTCTCTGTGACTTTAAACCAAGTCTGGGTAACTGCAGAAATATTAATATTTTCCAGGATGAGGAAAGCTTGCAGGAAATGGAGTTTCCTGTTCCGACTCCTGGCATAGCGGTAACACCTTTAGATTATTCTGAGTTGGTCTAGCTATGTTGGTGGGCTTATCAGTTTGGCACTTCCTAATAAAAAGCACTATGGAGGTGGTCAAGATTTTAGCGCATATTCAATAACCTAGGTGGGACAGATGCAGACCATGCCTGGAAAAGCAGTGTGGTCTGTCTACCATATCATCCCAGGCAGACAAATATTGCACCCCCTGGGAGTGACATGAAAAACTAAGCCAATTAGTATTATATTTTGGTACTGTGGTATTATCCTTGGACATGGTAGACTACTGTTCAATGCTATGCTCATACTGGCCTGGGTTTCGCAGTTTGAGAGCTCTATCATGTCTCTTTCCATATAGTTCACATGTACGCTCATTCGATCAGAGATGAATTTCTTACTATCACATGAAAGCTTATGTCTGGTTAACAAAAGTTTTCTAAAACTATATCTATAGGTTGTACAGTTACCAATATATAACAATTTATGGAAGTATAGCAAAAATATAATTCTGAGTTTGTTTACATTATAATACATTATTAGTATTTATGGAAAGACTATGAATGCACTATTATCACTATAAAACACTTTTTTACTGAGAACATTGCTATTTTTACAGTGTAATAGCTATTATGATTCACAAAATATTTATATTTGTTTAGCTTAGGCTTTTAAATTTTATTTTTCAGAAAATCCTTTGGAGTGCAAAGTGTGTGTAGGCTGCTAGAGGTGTAACATATCAAACCACATTGGTGTTAATTACAACAGTCAGTGGTAGTGGAATTATCATCCATAACACTTCAAAATCTCCCTTTAGCAAATCTGCATTCCTGGAAATATGGGCTACTAAGGGTAGCTGCAATGTTCACATGCTTCCTGATTCATGCTGCAGTTGGACAGCATGCTTAGGTAATGCCAAAAAAATTCTTAGTTATTGTGCTGGTGCCTTCTCTAAAGATTTCTCAATATTCTTTTTAGAGGTTTGGGGGACAGTGTACCCATCAATGTGCTTTCCATACATACTAATCAGTAAAAACTAAATGAAAAATCCAGCAAAGCGGGAACTTCCAATGAGCGGCCTCTCAAGTCTCTTGAATCAGAGGCAGATGACCCTTATAAACACCAGGTGTTTCAGCTAATTGGTGATTCTGAATGCCCAAGACTTGTTTCGTCATTTTAATGGACAATATCGTGCCAATAAAGCCAAACCCCACTAGCTGTGAATATGCATATTTTGGCCTTGTTACGACCTCATCAGCACTATACCCAGCTGATGTTCATTATCATTAGGGTGACTACAAAATATCCCAAGTAACAAACTAAAACAATGAGTGAGAAGGTCACACAGAAAAAACAATCAGTAAAAACTAAATGAAAACTCCATCAAAGCTAGAACTACCTCTGTGTTTCTTATGCTTAGTCAAACACTCTGCTTGTGCTGTGCTGATGAGGTCATAAGGCCGAAATATGCATATCCACAGCTAGTAGAGTTTGGCTTTGTTGGCCTGAAATTGTCCATTAAAACGACAAAACAAGTCATGGGCATTCATAATCACCAATTAGCTTTAACACTTGGTGTTCATAAGAGTCATTTGCATATATCCCATGTGCCTCTGATTCAAGAGGTTTGAGGGGTCACTCATTGGAAGTTCCAGCTATGCTGGAGTTTTCATTTAGTTTATACATATTAATCATGGAAATTAGGACAATCTAAGGTGGGAGCTTGGCATAATGATTAAGGCATTTATCTTACAAACACAATGTGCAGGGTTTGACTCTCCCATGGGGTATTTGGCTAGGTTTGAAATGGTCTGCAAGGGTAGTTAACCTAGTACTAATCTATGAACCTCTTCTGTAACGCTAACCATTTGATTGTGGGTACTTTTGACTAGATAATAGTATGCTGAAGTGCTGAATTAAGCAAAAGAATAATTTAGTCTGTAAGCTGTGCATGACGTCACATATTATATGTGCTGGTCTGCCTTCTTTGTCAAAAGAGATTTTATCACATAAAATAATGGAATATGCTACAGTGTCCTAGATGTGAAACTCCTCCTGTCACGTTCATAGGTTCATACTAGACAATCAGTTGCTAAACCAATAACCAGTCACCAAGGGTGAGAATCAAACCCTGTACTGTGTCTGTGAAGTAAACACCTAAACCATTATGCTAACCCCAAACCCATTTAAGTGCTTAGCTAGCAGTCCTTGTGGACCATTTTAAGTCTAGCCAATTTCCCTCAAAGGTGAGAATCAAACCCTTCACCTTCAATCTGTGAGGTAATCGACATAGAGTGTGTGAAGTTCTAACTGTTGTACTACAAAAAAAAATCAGTATTTACCTTCAGTGAAGGTAGCAAGGATATTTCATGTGGAACTAATTCCACTTTTACACGCCACACAGACCACTGTATTTATATTGCATTGGCCTCTGCCCATGCATTGTAACACTTTATTTGTATTTAAGTCATATCTAGAGCAAAGTTCTGTATCTGCAGCAGATGTAATTTCTCAAATGAGTAGGAGTAATGATGTCACTCCTGGGTGGAAGTCTTTGAATACAACAGAGTTCATTTCTTTATGGGAAATATGGTATAATTAATAGAGATACTTGTTTTACAGTATCTGTTTTCCTGTCAAAATGGCATTCCAAGGGCACTGCATCTCTAGGTTATCTTTCATAGGAGATATCATGTACTGACTTTTTACAGCAATCATTGAAAGCTGAGTTATTATCCATAACATTTCAAAGTACGCCTTAAGCAAATCTTCTTTGAGTTCCCTGAGATACTTATCGTAGTTGCAATGTGTACAGGCTTCTCTGGCTTATAATGCAATCAGATAGCATACTTATGTAATGCCAGCAATATTCTTCATAATAATTATGGTGCCTTCTTTAAGGATTTCAGTAGGCTTTTTTTTACATTTGGTAACAGTGTACACCAGTACATCTAAACTATGTTGCAGGCTTTGCCTTGTATATTTGAGGGTAGAAATGTTCTGTACATGTTACTGATTTTGGAGTGTACCCTACTGGCTTGCCTTCCTGTAAAAGGAGTGGACTGTCCTTAAGCTAATGTAACATCATCATACTTAGTAAGGGGGACAGTGCTTACCAATCTCTTGAAGATCTCAAAAGATTTTCAGTTCATCTGTTGAGCAGTACACAGTATATCATGCTTTCACAGATTCTTAGAAATACTGTTACATCTGACAATTGTGGTATAAACTTTGACAGCTACACTATTCTGAAGGCTAAAACAACAGAGCATCTATCAGCAGGTTTCCACATATTCACAATTTCATGAACTTTGTCATTATCTCGAAATACAACATCTCCATAAGTAGCTGATCATGTACTTACAAGAAGCAACACTACCCCCTGACTAGAAGTTGAACTAGAATCTAGCACAGATGTGTCACAACACACACCTAGAGCTTTGATAAAGCATCCGGAGACTGTAAAACAATTCCAGTACTTTCATCCTTCTTGTAGAGACTAATCAGCCATTCTCTGACATCCCATGGAAGCAATTAGTTTACTACTAAGGACAATAAGACACTGCATCTCTGGCAGCATCCAGGCCTGTGAGATAAAATCTTTATGGACTAAACCAAGTCATTTAATTTCAAGCTATTTTTCTTAAGGTAAGCTGAGCTGAGCTTAACCCCTTCCCTTCCACCATCCTCTGTTAACACATATACATTTCAGCAGTTGCCACAATATAGCCTGACATATGTGTATATTTCTTTTCTGTCCAGCAGGGCCCATTGTTGATACATTTTTAACACAAGCAGCTTTACAAATATGGTTTTAACACAAGCATCTGTACAAATCAGTTTGATATACAAATGACATAAAATGATTTACAAAGCTCCAGCTAGCTATGCTGGTGTATGTTACACATGCACTGCCCTACTCTATCTGGCATAACTGGCACTACTTCACATCATCACAAAAGTAATCCCACTGTATCCAGAGGAATGGTGCTAGGTATTTAATAAGCATAATCCACTTTAATGTACTTTTACATAATAGAAATTGTTTCATTTGATAGGCTGATCAGTTAACTAATTAACTCATTTGACCAATAAGAGAGCTTTGTATGTCTGTATGACCAAATGGTATACATTGAGGTTTCAGTTGTCTTGGTTCAGTTCTGATGAGGTCCTTGTAGCAGAAGGGACAAAAGCACTTGATTTGTATTACTATGTAAAAGTACATAAAAGTGTATTATCCTGGCACCATTTTCCTAGATACAGTGGGATTCCTCTGTACATATTTTTTTCTGTTTTTTTTTTTTTTTATTGTAGACGTATAGCTTCCATTTGTCTTGTTTTTTTTTCCCCCCTGGTTTAAGTTCATCGGATAGCAAACTGGTTCACAAACAGAACCATAGAAAGTAGTGGGCTCCTTTACAGCCTTCAAAAGACCTAGCACTAGCAGTATACCTCAGGGTTCATTCTGTCATCTACTTCTCTTTGGCATTTACTTCTTGGAGGTCAAAGCTACTGTCAAGAGTTTATTGCTGACCATGTTTATTTATGACTGGAAACTTGGTGACATCATAAACTCACTAGAGGATAACAAGATCCTCCAACAGGGCCTTTCCCAGTCCAAGAGTTGATGTAAAAAACATGGATTAAAGTGAATAGCAAGAAATGCATAATAATATCCTTTGATAAGCAAGAAGTTCCTTGTAAATATTACATTGGCATCACACCCTTGAAAACTGATTCAGTAGTTGGGGACCTGGTAACAAATCTAGGCAATAAACTGTCATTCAATTACCACATACCCATTGTTGTTAGAAAGTGCTTTTTCATTGCACAGATTTTTACTAAAGGTACAGTGTCTTGGCCCAGGGACTTGATTATTCCATTGTATTCCATATTCATTAGGCCAATCATTGAGTATACCCCCATCGGCATGTACCTGTCCAAACATTTGACATAACTCCAATTCCAACAACTCTTTCTTACTTAGAAAATCAAGGGCTTAAATCATAAAAACTATACAGACCATCTCAAAGCCTTGTCACCCTTCTCTGTGACACAGAGGCTACTGATGGGCAATCTCTGCCTCACGTACAGAGACGCAACATACCTTATCCTTTCAGATCTACTGGAGATTCCCAAGTCCAATGGAGACATAGACACCTGCTCAAGAGTTTTTAATTTCTTTTTCAACATAAATATAGCATGTACACATGTATCACAGAGAGTGCCTTTTCTTTGGAATTGTCTTCCTCGCCACATAAAGCAAAGTATTTCTCTTACACTATTAAAAAGTAATTAGGATGAATAGATGAGTAAACACAAAGTCACCCCTAGTTTAGCACCCTTATTCCTATGTATAGGGGCAAATGTAAAAGTTCTGCTTGTCTCTACATCATTCATACTTAAAAAAAATAAGGGCTAAAAACTTCACGGGAAAGTATGGATAGACTTCCAAAGATTTTCATTCATCAGTAACCTAGCAAATACCTTGGAACCTACATATATATATATATATATATATATATATATATATATATATATATATATATATGTGTGTGTGTGTGTGTGTGTGTGTAAATATAGTTTATTTAGGGTCTATGTTTGCTCACGGAATGGTAATTCCAGTGAACAACTATCCCATGAGGACTTTTCAGTGAAAGTCCTTTTTATCAAAACACACTTCATTGGAAAGAAAATCATCACATAGCAATAACTGGCCAACATACATACAACAGAAGGCAATATGGACTTACAGATATGTTAGGAATAAGGAAATCTGCCCTTTCCCTTCTGTAGTGCGATCTTGGAGTTAGTATATATAATTAGTCGGGGTGGGGGGGGTGCAGACCTCCACATGAGGAGAATTCGGTTAACAGTTGATCCTCCTAATGTGGAGGGCTGCGCCCCCTCATCCCGCACTAATTATATATACCAACTCCATGATCGCACTACTGTAGGGAAAGAGCAGATTTGTAGCTCACACTACAGTAGGGAAAGGGCAGATTTCCTTATCCGTAGCATACCTGTAAGTATGTACTACCCTCTGTTTTGTGTATGTTAGCCACCTATGGCTATGCGATAATTTTGTTTCTGGTGATGTGTGTTTTTGAAGAAAAGGAGTTTCACTGAATACTGTTCGAGGATAAGCAGTTCACTGGAATTACCATTCGACAAGTGAACATAGACCCGTTTATTTATTCATATGATGATGTAGCAAGTACACCTGCTTACTGATGCCTTGAAACTAATGCCAAACTTGTCTGTTGTTTCATGCATTATCATTTTCATATGCAAGTCATACACATTATTCAACATTTCTATAAGATTCTTGATGTGTGCTGATCATGCTCTCAACAAGCAGCATTTCAGTACTTTGTTGTTGTGCATTTTATGTAATCAGATATCTCATGTCTAATTTTTCTGGCTCATAAAGTGGTACAGATCAGTCTTCCTTTAACTGCAAGTAACTCCTTTCATGAAACCAAACCCAACTCAGTCCATTAAGAAAAAGTGCATTTATTGACAAACAAGCTGCGTAGCCTACTGGGACACTGGGATTTTTTATGGTGGCTTAATGTACTTAGGCTGGAACTGGATGACCTATAGGAACATTTTTTGTCATATCCTTCCTTGTGTACTAATCATTCAAATGTTTTTTCTCAGCTACACCGCTGGCTGATGTTTACAGAGCAGTATGATCCTTGGAGGAAGCCATTTCTGAAGCTAACTACAGGAAATGTTAAATGACATGACTGAGGAGTGAGCAAAGGATTTACTAATTCAGTGTACACTCAACACTTAATTCTGTACATGTGCAATCAACTGTTCATGCTCTGACTGTGTTAGCATTTTGGAACCTTCATTGTCACAGGTGTTGCAGTACAGTTTCTGAGGCTGTGAGAGACAGGGAAAAGGTGAGTCATATTTCTTTTAAATTCTTATCTTCAAGACTATACAACCTTTGAATTAGTGAACTTGGCTAAATGACACAATTTTGGGGGATATGCAGAGAGTGCAACCCTCCTTGAAAAAGCTGTTGCACTCATTTGTCATATTTTGTTTTTAAATATGGTTAGATGGTGAGGTGGATAAGTTAGATATTTTAGTTACAATGTTTTTGTCTTGATCAGTGGAGACATGATGTCTTGTTATTGATCTGAATGGGAAGCACTTGTATTTTGCCTTTGACGTGAGCAAGAAATGACAAAATGCTAGCCATGGGTAGAGACTTCATAGCTGTACTCCTTTTGAAAGCTTTTACTAAAATGCTAGGGTTTGCAAATATCAGTGCTGGACTTTCATTTTCTGATTAATACAGAAATTATTGACTAATATAACTTTACATGCCTTTAATGCATTTGTGTACTGTATAACATGTAGTCACCTTTGGTAATATGGACATTTGTTGAGTATAATATTTTCATCCACAGATGTCTCTAATTTTCAACACTCTTTATGCTGTCTCTCATTTTTGTCCTCATAAAGGACACAATATGATGTATAGTTTCCCTTGAAGGAGCTGAAAAGTATTGCGTTATAATAAAATGTTAATATAAAACTTGTAACAAAATATTGCATTTCACCTGAGATATATGCCTTTAAGAAACAGGTCACTCTCTTTACAAAAGGTTATTGGATAATGTGAAGGAAATGGACCTGTCCCTGCGGGTAATTTTTTTTTTTAATCTCAGCATTATGTCCTCAGGTAACCATTGCCAGGTAACTTGTTCTGTGTTCAATATTCATTTTAGCCTTTGCGTTTGCTGTTTCATCTTGCACAAATCTACCACACTACATAATGTCACATTGTACTCATGCAGGATCTTGTCCTATCCTAAGTCAGTGTTTCAGTGGACTGTAGTATTTAATATTTCTTCATGACTTCCATATTTTCAGTCTTATAGTTTCTTTATGCACCTATGTGTACCATTCAGTGCTAAATCCTTTATGTGTAGTTTTTAGATAATTGTCACTACTCATGCATATATAGATCATACTTAGTATTAAAAAAGAGTGAAATCTTAGAAAAATATATTTAACATTAAAAATTAATCATACAAGTATATTTGTAGGTCATTGACCTGTTTTGTAAAAACCTGAATATGAATTATATTAAGTATATAATATACAAGTCCTGCTACCAAAAGGTGGTACACAAGTGTTGTGACTGACTGTATGCTGATCAAATGAAAGCTTCGAACACAATGTGTGAAGCTTTCAAACTTTATGTCATATAGCTGTATCCAAATATGTGCTCTGTATGTAATTGTGCAAAAAATATCAAATTATTTCATTATAATTCTCGTGTGTGTGTGTGTGTGTGTGTGTGTGTGTGTGTGTGTGTGTGTATATAATAATATACATAATATATATATGTGTGTGTGTGTGTGTGTGTGTGTGCGTGTGTGCGTGTGTGTGTGTGTGTGTGTGTGTGTGTGTGTGTGTGTGTGTGTGTGTGTATATAATAATATACATAATATATATATGTGTGTGTGTGTGTGTGTGCGTGTGTGCTTGTGTGCGTGTGTGTGTGTGTGTGTGTGTGTGTGTGTGTGTGTGTGTGTGTGTGTGTGTGTGTGTGTGTGTGTGTGTGTGTGTGTATGTGTGTATATAATAATATACATAATATATATGTGTGTGTGTGTGTGTGTGTATTATGCAAAATAGATTCTGTGAGCAGAATACTCCATAAATGAAGGTAACAATAAATAGTAAAATCCCTTCTTCCAAAGTTGGAGCTATACATGTATTTGGAATGGGTCTAGTTCATATCGCCGAAAACTCATTTGACAGAATTTCATTTCACCGAGACCAAATTGCCGAATTTTCAAATTACCGAAAACTCATTTGACCAAATTTCATTTCACCAAAAGCTTACAATGCTGAATTTCAAAATACTAAACTTTAAACCATAGACATGCACCATTACAACACCAATGACTAACTCTTTCCAGAACTGACAGACTACTTACTTACCCTCTTAACAGAAACCAGACAATATAAAACCCCCCCAAATATATATACTAACTTCAAGATCACACTACAGTGGGGAAAAGGGCATATCCCTTTTACTTGCACAGTCACAGTTGAAGGGAAACCCACATCATGTCTATGGCTTAAAATTCAGTCAGATGAGTTTTTGGTAATTTGAAACTTGGCGATTTGGTCTCTGTGAAATGAAATTCTGTCAAATGAGTTTTCGGTGAAGTGAAGTAGACCCATTTGGAGCATATCGCAGCTGACACATTGACTCCTCTCATCTCCTGCACTTGTTGTAGCTTTAGTAAGACTTCTGCATTCTGTTTATCACTGTCTGTTGTATCAGCCTATTTGTTCTTTTTGATTACACTTCTGGCACTGGCCTTTCAGAGTAACATAAAAATATATACTTTGTTTATTATGTTAGTTGCAACCTTTCACATCTTTAACACTACCTTCTAAAACATATTTTGTGAAGCATAGTAGTCAAGTGTAAAAACTAAAATATTACTATATTGCTTAGAATTCATTATCTCTTCTGTGTCCAACTAACTGACATGTCATGGGCTTGTGGCATTCTTACTATTCTTACTGCTTGCACACTTAACAACAGTACACTTCTGTTGGAGTTAAACTCTCAGAAGCATACATATAGTTATATAAGTTAGTTAGAATCAAACCATTTAAATAAGGTCCACACATTAAACTACCCGAGAGATACTATGTTACTGCAGAAAATACATTTCATACCTTCCCCATATACAATATATCATTTCAGAATGAAGAACTGAAACATTTCTGAAAGAGCTCCAGTATTGCCTTTATTTGATTGGACACCTCCCTAGCTAGCCTGCTTTTTCCAGCACAGAGCTACCCCCACCTTGGATCTGTTACACAAGACCTGGAGAGATGCGGAACTGTGAGCAACTAGCTTTTCATCAAAAAGGAAAATAATTAACTTATTTTAATTATTTCTATCCAGCTTAAATATTTAAGTTGCACTTAAAATAACATGCAGTGATTGTACTTTTCTGTTCTGGTTCATGTTTAAGCCAAAAAAAGTTATCTGTTTGCATTTTTAGTTTGTTCTGAGACTTTATTCTTGTATTTTAAGTAGCAGTTGTGGGAAGATAATGTTTCTGCATTATTCTGCACTTCTATTAAAATTAGTTGTAAAAGCTACCAGTTTTTATTTTAAACCCTGCTGGGCCATAGTCTTATAGTTTAAATCAAAATTGGGGCAGAACTGCTATATTGGAGCCTTAGTTGTTTATCACTGTACTTGTTCCATAAACACTGTTACTGGTAAATGTCTGCATAGTCTGGTGCCTTAAACTTCAGTAGAAGTACAGTAGTGGGCTTTTATATTCTGTTTATCATTTATCTGCTTAAATTTACATTCCGTGCAGCAATCCCCCCTCCAACACATTAAGCTAAAGTTTCTGAAAGAGCTCCAATATTGCCTTTATTTTACTGGATGCCTTCCTAGTTAGCCTCACCCTCATAGTAATCTGATTTCTAAAGGTCCCTCCCTCCTATCTTTCATTGCTATTGTGTTTTGTATAAGCATTTTATGTTGAAATCAATCATTTTCTGCACATATTGGGGCATCATCCTTGGTGATGGTAATATGCTGCTTAATGCTAGGCTCATACCAGCCTGAGATACAGTCTGAACACTTCATAATGTCACTATTCATACAGTCAAGGGAGGTACATCTCAGGTCATTTACCCCTGCATGGACTATAATGGAATTATACTGGTACCTGTGGAGTAATGACTCTAGTGTGTGCATGATTAGGCATAGTCTGGCTCCAAATAAGCAACCGACAGTTATCTTCTCCTTGTTCAGCCTGGTTAGAGGGGCAGCAGTATAACTTACTATGGAGTCTCCTATGACAAGAGTCCTGGGAAGTGTGTTGGCTTGCCTTAAGGGTTAATGTTTGGGGCTTCGTTGAGAATGACAGTATGCCTTGTGTTAGGTGTTTTCTTTCTGAGTGCCTTTGAGCTTGCTGAGACTTAACTTTGACAGTGGGTGACCTAGCTGATCTTTTTTTTTTTTTAAATAAAGGACATCAAGGTTAACTTACCTTGAATCAGATAATGGATGCCACTGCAAAGAATCACTGTTGAAATATTTGTGCATGGACAAACTCCCTTACTAAATCTATTTGCCAGCCTCCAGTTCAATTGGTGCTATGGCTTTAATATACTGGTGTATTTGCTCATGCCTTCCAAATATCTCCACCAGTTTTGCAGTGTAGTAACCACCCGACATGCCCATACACCTTTAGCCATCAATATGAAGCTACTCCTGTTCATGTGAGTTTGTGAATTCATTTTCAGACTTAAGGTGTGGAAGCTGCACTGAATAATTCTAGGTGCTTGTTCAGGTTTCACATGGTGCTTGCTTAGAGCTACTCTGTTAAGCCACTATGAATATGTTGCACTGACATCTCTGATACCAGGGTAATGTTTTAATCTTTCCATTTCCGCACTGCACACTAGCAGTATCTGGTGCAAATACAACAGAGAAGTATGCAAGCGAAACACCACCTAAGCATCATTTGCCATGCAGAATGTACAAGTATGCATACCAAATTTCTGTGTTTCCAAACATCAATGTTACTACACTACTACTGAATAAAATGAACAGCACTCAGGCTGGGGTAAGGACAAGGGAGCCATGACATCACAGAATGGGTGGGTCTTATTATTTTAGTTAGAATCAGATGACGGCTGTGGTGATGTCACTTTGGGGGAGGGAACTGATTAAAAAAAAAAAAAGTACCTGCACTGCCTGGCCTCGATGATGTCAGTAATTGTGAGACTCCAGCAAGCTTTATTCAAACGTGAGAGAATCATTTTGTAAGTGAAACCATCACAGTATGAGAAGGTAGGCTTCTGTTACAGAAGTAAGGGGAATTATAAAAATTGTAAATGCTTTATTGTTGTTGCTTTACAGAGGACAATGTAAATAGGGAGGAAAAGGGCAGTGAAGTTGAGGAATACATTAGAGAAACCTGTTGTACTCCTTTAAGTGCCTCAGTGTATGTTAGTCTATATGTGTGTTGTGTGCATGTTTCAAGAACCTGATGTGCATTTGTATGATTATACTAAATGTAAATGAGAGAGTTCAGCCTCCAATGTCATTGTGTAAATATGTCTCTCGCACACTGTGTCTGTTTCTTTAAGGCTTAAGTGGTCGTTGGTAAACATGAGACAATTGCTGCATTGTCTCAAGATGCCCATATCCACCAAACTGGCTACAGAGAAGCATACCTCTCAACTGTACAGATTTTCGCAGAATGTCCAGATTTTTGCCTTATATTTTTGGTTCATTTTTCATAAAAGTATGGCTTTCTGGCAAATTAGTGGCAAATCATTAAAGACTGAAGTTAGAAAATAATGACATACATTTGAGTTTTAGACTTTATATCCTTCAGAAAATTCATGCTAATGCAAAACCTGTTATTCTATCAACTTTCTGAGTTTGTAAGAGCAATATTAAAAACATTTCCCTATTTGTACTATTTTTACATGGCTTTGTCCAGATTTCTTACTCTAAGAGGTTGAGAGGTATGCGAGAGAAGTTAGGAAATTCCATATCCAAACTGTCTAGTCATTTGACTGGTGAGCTACATGACGGTGGTGTATTGTGATTAGAAGGATATTAAGGGTACTTTGTTAGTGCAGACTAACAAGAAAGCTTTATTGTGGAAGATTATGCTAGCTTACACAATACTGAATTCTACTAAATCTATAGGTATTGCCACTCGACAGCCAACTAGCTACTTTAAGCTTGTTGGCACACAAGGTATTTTTTTCTATATTTCTGTTTTACAGGTTAAAGTTTTATGGCTCATTCTACAGAGAAAATTTGCTTTCTAGGTGTTTGTTGCTGTACAGGGCACTGCTAACCCATGCAGACAAACAAAATTTATAGCAACACAGAAAAAAAAGAAAACTAACTAATGAGCCCCTGGCCAATAAAATGAGCACACTATGAGTCCCTTTGTGTATTTCTCAGCTTAGATCTAATAGGCGAACACCTCCTTCCACAAAATGAATAAACTCAGTCCTTGTAATGTAAAAGGAGTAGAAGGGACCCAAAAGTGCAATGCTACCACAAACCAATTAAACAGCTAGCTGAAAACCTCCTGCTGAAAGCAATTTCACGACAGTCTTATAGCAGTAACAGTGAAAGAAAGAGCAAGTTTTTTTTTTTAACAAAAAATTCAGTGATAAAAGCTGAGAACAATACAGACCACTCGAAATAACTTAAGCAAGTGCAATTTAGCAATCAAAGGTGCTTAACTTTGCCTGGATGGCACTGGATATAAGCAAAACACTTCTGGCATGTAGGCTAAGACACCAAGCAGGAGGCAATATGTAGTAAAGGAGGTTTAGTCAAGAGCAATGCTGGTTTGCTGAGTGGGCAGTCAGTATCATTTGATTTATTTATTTTTATTTGACATTTGTTGACCGGGAGTGTCTGACTGAGCAAATGCCCTTTTTCAATGGAGGCCTGGGGAGAAAAGCTCCAACAGAGAACAAACGCAAACAATCAAATGGAGTACGTACAGTGAGAATAATATAGAACTATTACAACAACCTAAAAGGTACATAAAATGAGTACAGTGGAGTATATTACATACTGCAAGCTTACTATAAACAGAAGAAAGAACTATTTACACTTCTCAGCATGGTTAGAGTACGTTTCATAGTACCAGCTTACAAAATACAGAAGAAAGAACCATTTACAGCTGTCACCATAGTTACAGTGGGGGGATGCTAGGATTTGGATAGAGTAAATTTTACAGTACAAGCTTGCTAAATGCAGTAGAATAACATATACACTTCTCAGCATGGTTATAGTGGGTGGATGCTGAGATTTCGATATGTTGTGGATTGTGTTACACAGTGGTCGATAGGCCAGTTAGATAAGTTATGTACAGGTTACCCTATGAAAAGTTTAAATTAAAGCAAGTGAAGAGAAATTTAGAGTTACTAGTGTTGGTGCTGGGAGGGTAGACAGTGGCAGTAATGAACAAGATTTCCAAGTAAACATAACAGTTGCTGGGGCAATAGATCATTAATTTACAGTTTTTCATCATATTTGCATACTACTAGGGGTAGGTGAGCTGGGGGGAAGTAATAATAAGAGGTAGATTAGGAGGGGAGGATGGGAGGTGAAGATGAAAGTGGGAGTTAAACAGATGATGTAGGAGCAGAATGAGAAAGCAAGGATTTAAGGAGTTTAGAGGAGGTAGGAAGTAGTACAGTAGAAGTGGTAGATAAGGATAGTGGAGTATGTGGAAAGAGTGAGTGTGCTTTGGAGGGATTATGATTGAAATAAAAAAATAAAAATAAGTAAAAATGTGTGCATTTCACTGAATTTTTTGCATTTAATTGAGAACATTAACACATATCCAAAATCTATTTCACATCATGCTCCAATAATTGCTAAGATAAAAATGCAGGGTGATGAAGTAAATATGAGACACTAGAACATCCCCATCTACCTGTTAAAAAGTGTGGCATTTAAGGAATGGGTTGGAAATTGTCTAGGAAATATTAGGGAAGATAGAAAGTATTCCAGAATTTTGTGAAGTGCGATAAAATAAAAGTGGAGCTTAAAAATAAGGTAGAAAAAAAAAGAAAAAGAGATTAGGATAAGAAGCAATAAAAATGATTTAGAGGGGATGACAAAATAAGGGGAATCGCAAAGAAAAAGAAGAGGCAAACATGTAGAGTGCTAAAGAGAAAATAACTGAGTACCTGGATGATGTGCACAAGTTTAAAAATATTGCTTTTAAGCAACTGCTTTTTGTTTATAACCCCAGAGCACAAAATCATCTGGCACCATGACATAGTAACAGCTAGAAGAATGGGTTGTTGCCAAACCTAGGGAGCTTATAACAAGAAAAATAACCAACGATCCTATAGAGGTATTACAGATATTTCAGAATTTTATGAAAATTTGTATAAAGCAGAGAAGTGGGGAATCATGAAAATACACAAATGGAAATATTTATGGAAGACTTGAATATGACAAAGTTGGCAATAGGTAAGGCTCAACAACTAACAGGTAAGAGAGGAGGACGTGAAATAAAAATGGTGATGTTAACCAATCTGCAAGTAAGTCTCCAGGAATAGATCGCATTCTGGTAAACATTTGGAAGCTAGGAAGGTAGAAAGTGATAAAGATCAGGAAGGTTTTGTTTAACAGTGTTTTAAAAGAAAGGGGGTCACCAACAACTTGTGAAAAAGCTGCCTAAAAAGGGTAAAGACCCATCTGATCCAAGTTAATATTGGCCCATTTCAGTATCAAGCTACAATTATAAAATGGTAAAGGTGATGACAAAATTTATATGGACAGATGGTGTTTTGTGGAGGGAGGCAAATATCTGACAACATTAATAGAACAATGCTGATCCAGAAAGAAGCAGAATGTAAGAACATCCCACTGTAATTGCTGGGTTTTGATGCAGAGAAAGCATTTGACAGAGTAAGCTGAGAATTTATGAGCAGGGCAATAGAAGCAAGTGCATTTCCTGATACAATAATATGGTTAATTAAATGGATATATGAATGATCAGAGGCAAAAAAACAAAGTTGGAAGATTCTTCTCTGATAAGTTGTGTTTGAAATGAGGAACATGGCAGGGGTGTTTTCTTTCCCCTTTGTTATTTGCATTATATTTAGAGCCATTAGCAAAGAAAATAAGTGTCTCACAAATTCAAGGATATAATTAGGTTGGTGTTCAAGAAAAGTTGTATTTATTTGCAAATGATTTTATTTTGTACCTGATAGAGCCAGAAAAGGTCATCTCAATGTTGTGGAACATTCTGAAACCATTTTATTTATTTATTGACATTTGATTACCTGGAAAGTTCAGCTGGCTAGAATCCCATTTTCAGCAGAGGCCCAGGAAGAAAAGCTTCAAATTATAACAAAACATTTAAGAACAATAATTTTACAATCTTCAAAAATAAATCAAAAACATGTGCAGTTTAAATAATTATAATAAATTAGACATAAAAATTGGTTAAGAATCGATACAAGGTATATGACAATCATTGAATATTTACAGAAATGTTAGACAGTTTGTAGAGAAATTCAGTGATGGCTGGTGACTTCAAATCAAAGGGGGGGCTGCAGGAGACAGCTGAATGGGTGGGGTCAATGGGAATGGGTGTGGCCAACTAGAAAGGGGAGGAGCTATGCTCAAAACCACAAAAACTAACTTTAATTAAATACGCTGCCCTGGGTGCCAAACCATCATTATGAGAGTCCAATCAAGACAAAATAAAGTGTAGAAGAAAAAAAATATTTCAATGCATTGGCTGCATGACAGCTTACTTAATATCTAGATGGAAACAAAAAGGTTGTGAGGCATGAAAAAATAAATTACTTTTTAAATACATTACTGGAATGCCTGTCAAAATCAAGTATAAGAAAACCAAGCAGCACTCAACTCAAACCACTTCTCTTTGCACTGCAGTTCTAATTATAATTTATATTCAGCTTTATTAAAGTACCAAGTAACATGCTGAAAGTGGCAATCTCTGTGATACCGCCAATTGTAAAAATGTTTCTTAGCCAAAAAAGACCTGCTGCCCGACAACTATCTACTTGTTTCATGGGGAAAATATGATCAAAGTAAAAAATGAAAATCAAACAAGAAACAAGCTTATGATACATTGCTTAAAGGATTACTGTACAGGTTATAGACCACACATGATAGATTGGCATTCTGTTTAGTTTATGGGTAAAGCCTGCAGAGATGACTGGAAGTCTCCAAGTGTAATGAGCTTCTTAAAATAATGTAATTCTGTCCTTTATTACAAATACTGTCATATGCATTTCAATACCCAAGGCTTATACATTATCTAGTTATGTAAGTACTCTCTGCATGGCAACAACAGAAAGGCTTTCAATGTTGGCAATTTTTTAACAGTATGCTTATTAAAGCTTACTTGCATCGATCTCAGACAAGCTTACCTGATAGTCATTAAAGCATTGCTACTTAAACACAGAGCAACAGGCCCTTTCTGAGTCATAATAAGCATAAATCAACAGTACAAAAATATGACAGAAACCAGACCATTCTGCAAAATCAAGGACAGATGAAAAGCCACTGTAGTACTCATGTCTACCTTGGATGGAGGGATACTCTGCACATTTACACTGCATAACTGCTCCTTGCCTTGCTTGGACACATCCAGAGTCACTAGATGGGGGAGTAGAGTGCAACAAGTGTGTCACAATTTGAAATGTCTCTGGCTGACCATGATGGCCCTGACACATTTGTCATACCTCTCAACCTCAGAGCAAGAAATCTGGACAAAGCCATACATAGAAGTGGGACAAAGGCCCAAAAATAAGGACAATTTTTAAATATTGCACTTATAAACTTAGAAAGATAATAGAACAGTAGGTCTTGCATTAGTGTGAATTTTCTGAAGGGTATGAAATCTGAAACTCAAATGTCTGTCATTATTTTCTAACTTCAGTCTTTAATGATTTGCCACTAATTTTCCAAAAAACACAATTTTATGAAAAATGACCAAAATGTGATGCAAAAATATAAAATAGCCACACAATACAGCTGGGAACCTGTCAAAAAAGGGACACTTTTTTTAATATTTGTACTGCTAACTTGAGCAGCTGACAAAATAAAAGACTCTACATGCATTTCTGAAATAAAAGTAATCTATAACTCTGATTATTACAGTTATTTCTTAATTGTAAACCCTCCACGTTTTCTTCCAAAAATTGCTATTTTGCAAATGGATTATTAGGGGAAGAGCAACATTTTGAGCCAAAATCGGGAACAGGTGAGAGGTTTGGCTATGCCTTCTTCTATAAAGCAATTTATTTGCATGCACCTCTCAACCTGTTAATGCAATAAATCTGGACAAGGCCAAATATATTGGGGGAACATATAAACAGTACTAAAAATTGCTGTTGTATAAACTGAGACAGTTGATAGAATAACAGGTCCTATTTTAGCATGCATTTTTCTGAAGGTTATGAAGTCTGAAACTCAGTGTCTGTCATTATTAAGTGACTTAATTCCTAAATGATTTGCCAGAAAACCACAAATTTTATGAGGAACAAACCAAAAATAAGAAGCAAAAATCTGTTCATTCTGTGAAAATCTGGACAGTTGGGAGATATAGTTCAGCGGAGGCTGTCTGAGTTTGCAGCTCTTCCCCCTCACAAAATCATGGTCGAATGGAGCCTCCCCCCTTCAGTCATTCCAATGAACCATTACTTGGCTATTTCACCCCATTTACCATAAACACTAATGTGCATACTGCTTTACATCTATGATGATTTGGACTTCATTTGAAAGTTTTATTTTGCATTTTACAGCACAAACACTAAGACATCTGCTAAACAAAGCAATGCAGTCTCACAATGAAAACAGACTTAGCATTAAAACTTCTCTGCCCTTGAAACTCACATTCATTGAAACAACATTGAAACCCACATTCAAAGAAAATACATTTTGCCAGTGGCAGATAAAGATTAACTTTGGGCTGTTTTCAAATCATAGGCCCTTGCACATGAAACATACATGTGCTCTTTGATATACCTTCCTGATTGTACTAAATTATATTCATTGTACAATAAAGTACAGTACAGTACAGTTGTTAGAGGGCGTTTTAAATTTATTATTTTGAACATTTTTCCAGTAAACAATGAAACAAAACGCATGCACCAATAATGACAAAACAGCCCAATTCAGAAGATTTTTTAAGTAAACAATGAAACAAAATGCATGCACCAATAATGACAAAACTGCCCAGTTCAGAACATGTCCATCATAAAAGTCTACTCAACCTTCTACAGTCCACCATTATCAGTAAAAATGCACAATCTCTGAAGAAGTAAAAGTCATCTAAATAATTCCACATTAAAGAAATCTGTAACTAATGAAGAGGATGCTGCTAGCAAACAACTTTATATGTCATTATTTCATCTACAAAAAGAGTGCCTGTTGCCCTTGAGGAATAAATTTCCTTTGTTACATTAAAAAAATGATAATCTAGTAATATTGCAATAGGGAATGGATGGCAAACTGATAACAGGTTCATAGTTACTAGGTATCTTCGCCAAAATACACTGCAGCATCCACTCCCTTTACAACACAGTACAGTATCAGCAGAACCCACAGACTTCTGCTATTAACAATGCAAGCAGATTCAGCATAAGCGGCACTAAACTTCTGTTCCCCTGCAGCTTTCAGCTTCTTGTAAAATCTATATCTCTGAACTTTGCAGCACAAGAAATCTGGAAAAAGCCAAAATTTATTGGGGGGGGGACAAAAGCCCAAAATCCAGGGACATATTTTAAACATTGCATGTATAATGTTGAGAAGTTGCTAGAATAAAATGCTGTGCTACCACCATACATTTCATTGCCAAGTACTGGCCCCAGGACCCTATGCAAACCAATCAGAGCAACATACCACTACGCCAAATCATCTGTTTTATGAAAGAGAGGAAGACTGAAACTTACATGGCTACCATTTAGTGAATTCAGGTCTCACCTCACAAGACATCTGCAGCAGCTGGATAGGCCACAGAAGTACCTCACAAAGAGGATTACTGGCCTCAAACAAATGCTCTACACTGACCGCCTCAAAAAACTCCAGCTTTACTCCATAGCATATCACCTACTCCGAGGTGATCTCTGCCTAACATATAAAGCCATGTCAAACCCAGAGCTGCTGGACATGCTACACCTAAAGAAATCCCAATCCCTCTGAGCTACACACTCTAGGGACCTAAACCTTGCACCACAATAAACAGGACATGCTGGAGGGATAGATTCCTGTCCCAGAGACTTCTTATACTCTAGAACAAGCTACCCATCTATGTCAAGTAAAGTTCTTCATTAGCACTCTTCAAGAAAAATTTTGATGAGTGGATGGGAAATAGGAAATATACCCCGGGATCACTTCTGTGCCTCTGCTTGACAATGGCACAGGAAAATAACTTTCTTGGGTGGCATAAGCCATGAAACCTTGTTGGCTAGGCTTACGTAGGCCCTTGGGCCAATAGCCTATTACCTACCTATGAACCATAGCTGTCAACCTCTTAGCACAAAACACCTTAACAAAGTCAATAATGGGGGAATACAGCCCCCAAACATATTCAGTGAATTCAGTTCTCACCATAGCTCTCAACCTGTTAGCAAAAAACATGAAGACAAGACAAAGCCAGTAATGGGGGACTACAGCCCTTAAACATATTCAGTGAATTCAGTTCTCACCATAGCTCTCAACCTTAGTACAAAAAACCTGGACAAAGCCAATAATGAGGGAATACAGTCCCAAAAATAGGGACACATTTCAAATAGCCATCTTATAAACTTTGGAAATTGCTAGAATAACAGGTTTTGTGATACCATGTATTTTCTGAATAATATGAAGTCTGAAATTCAAATGTTTGTCATTTTTAATTAACATTTGTTAACCAGGAAAGTCTGACTTAGAAGCCAATTTTCAGCAGAGGCTCAGGGAGAAACACTCCAGACACATGTCTTTGTAAGATGGAAGAACACCAGAGCAAACCCACACAAACACAGGGAGAACATGCAGACTCCACACAGAAGGCAGCCCAGCCACGAATCAAACCAGAGAACCTGCAGCTATCAGGCAACAATGTGACCAGTGCACCACTGCACCACTGACTGCGTCAAGAAACAAAAATACAGAAACCATAGATTTTATGAGGAACAGAACAAATATGAGGCAAAAATCTGATTTTTTTTTTTTTACAAATAATGGTAGGTAGGGAATGCAGGCTCTTGCCACTTGGGCCCAAGGTATAGGGTTCAAGCCTTATTCTCTACCCACCACCATGTTGCAACTGGGGCATTTCACACATGCACACTGAGCTGTACAAGCAAGTCCTTCTATGTTGTGATGAGAGCACCACCAGCCTGTGAATGTTGCAGTGTGATCCCCTTCCTGTCTATGCAGTTGTAACTGCATAGACTTATGGAAAATTTGCAAATTATAGTGGGAAATGCCATGAGTGTGCATGCACAATGGTCCAGGACTCCTTTAATTTGTTATTTTCTTTTCGTTTTTGTTTTATTTCTGTTTATTTTTCATTTTTACAGCTGGAGGGCTGCAGTCAAATAGCACGAGCCGCCCCTGAAAAAATTAAAGGTAAGTAAGGGTAATACAAATAAGAACTGCAATATGAAGTCAGGGAAAATGGGCTTATGGTATATTTAGAGAGAAAGTCAGAGAAGAGAATTTGATCACAGTAAGGAAGTAAGTGAAGACTGGAGAGTAAGGAGGTATAACGGATGACAAGGTACTTCTTCGCATTTAGGGATATACATTATCCTGGTTTTGAGCAAGAACAGCAATACTCATATTTATGGAGTACATGATAAAATGAAGTATTTATTTTATTTATTTTTATTTATTTATTTTACATTTGTTAACCGGGTTAGTCTGGCTGAGCTTTTGGCTCATTTTCAGCAGAGACCTGGGGAGAAAAGCTCCTCTGGACTAGCAAACAATTTATTAAATTTTAGTAACATAGTAGTAACAATCAGCTATAGGATCTTACAAGCAGAGACCTGGAGAGAAAAAAATCTTGTCAGGCAATTCAGTTATACAGAGTATTAACAATTGGCAGACAAGTATGTGAGTTATTACAAACAAGGTTTTAAACAATTAGCAGAAGAAAATGTGACTAGTTACAATATTATTTTAGCTGCTTAGAGCAAATGAGTTAATAGTTAGGCAGATGCTTATTTAAAGTGGGTAGGATCTAGTTGTATAGGAGTTTGGAAACAAGAAAGGAAAGTAAGAATGGCTAGTAGGAGATGTAGGAGAGGTAGAGTATAGGAGACAGACTAAACAGGTAGGTTGTTTTGAGACTGTAAGAATTGAAGTGGTTGGATATAGAGGAAGGGAAGAGGTAGAAGAGGCAGGGGAATAGGGTTACAGATACATTAAGAGTGAGGTGGTGAAATAGGAGAAAGGATGGTGGTTTCAGGGTGGTTGGCTACAGTGGCAAGACCATTTTGTTTTTAGGTATTTCCTTGTGGCTAATTTGAAACTTTTGCTATGCTGAAAGCATTTTATTTCTAAGGGGAGTTGGCTCCAGGATATAGCTGGGTTATAGTTATAGAGAAGGCAGCCTCTTTTGGTTTTGGGTTTGTAGATGTCTAATAATTCTTGATTTCAGCTGTGTAGCATCCTAGCAGGGGAATATTTGGATATGATAGTAGAGAGGCTGGGGCAGAAAGAGGGTAGATAGAGGATAGAGTGGATGATTTGTAATTGGTATAGTTGGAGCAGCTGAGGGAATTCTAGCCAGTCTAGTTGCTGTATTGCTAAGCAGTGGTGTGACTTGTAGGTTTGGTTAGCTGCAAATCTGGAGATCTTAATTTAGGTAGTTTCAAGCTTGGAAATAAGTGTAGAATTTAGGTTTGTGAATATGTGGCAGCTGTACAGGAGTGTGGGAGTAATAAAGCCTGGGAGAGAGTTATTCGGGCAGTGTTAGTTAAGTATTTCTTGCTATGGAAAAGGTGTCCAAGTTTCTGATGAGTTCTTTTTACCGAGTTAGTAATATGGAGATTAAACTTAAGCTGATCACCTATTGTAACACCTAGCAATTTAGTATTAGATTCAGCTGAGATGATACTGTTGTTGCAGTGTTGTTGCAGGATAAGATGGTAAATGTACTTTTGAGTGTGGTGATGTTTTTAGGGAGGAAGAGTAGGAGCTTAGTTTTTTTTTGGATTAAGTATTAGTTTGTTATCACTAAGCCAAGTCTCAATGGTGTGGAAGGATGCCTGGGTAGTTGAGTGGAGGTCAGTTGGGTTGTCAGCAATGGATATAACAGTTGAGTCATCAGCATATTGCACAAGAGATGACTGGGGACAAGAGGAGTAGAGCAAGTTGGTGAAAATATTAAAGAGCAGTGGTCCAAGTATGGACCCTTGGGGGACTCCCATTTGTACAGTGAGAGGGGAGGATAGTGCAGAGAGCCATTTAACTGATTGCTGGTGGGCTGAGAGATAGCTGAAGAACCAGGAGATAGTAGGGGGAGAGAAATGTAAGTTAGTGAGTTTATATAGGAGTAGTGGGTGAGAGACAGTGTCAAAGGCTTTAGAAAGATCAAGGAATAGGCATGAGACAAGTTTATTGTTATCACGAGCTAGGGAGACTATGTTAATGAATGATATGAGTGCAGTAGTTGTACTATGCTTGGGACGGAAACCATGCTGTGTGGGTGTGAGAAGGTTTTCCTGGTGAAGGTAATGCATTACCTGCTTGTGAATGCATTTATCTAGGATTTTTGATAGTGGAGAGAGTATGGCAATTGGTCTGAAGTTGGATATGTCTGAGGAGTTGTTCCCTTTGTGAATGGGTAGAGTAAAGAAATTCTTCCACACAGTGGGGACATAGGATTCAGAAATGGATCAGTTGATTACGTTGGATACAGGAAGTAAGAGGGTAGCTTGTCAACAGATGGGGAGCAAGGTTTATGTTTAGAGAGTAATGACTTTACATAGTTAGTTGATACTGCTTTTAGAGAGAAGGAGTTAGGAGGGTTTGGAAGAGGTATAGAGTTTGTGGGAGTGCTAGTGTTGTTCCTGGGGGGGTTATTATGGAGGTTATTGAGTTTATAAAATGATTGTTAAATTTGTTGGCTATGTCTTCAGGTGTTTCACTTGGACATGGGTTAGGAAAGAAAGGGTTACCTGGATGAAGAGTCTGTTTAATAGAGCTCCAGAATTTCTTTGGGTCTGATTTAAGAGTAGAGGGAGGACTGGCATAGAAGTTTATTTTGTCATAATGGATGATTTTTTTTATTTTATTTCTGAGTTCTTTATATTTCTGAAGAAGAGAAGGGGTCCTAGTTTTAGTCCACATTTTCCAAATCCTATCCCGGTCATTCATGAGGGTTCTGGTAGATTTAGTGAGCCAGGGAGCAGTATTAGATTTTATTCTAATTGTGCGAAGAGGAGCAAGGGAGTTAAGAATGTTTAGGAATGTAGTGTTGAAGGAGTGGACAGCTTCATCTAAAGGAAGAGCGGTGAGGTAAGACCAGTTAATTTTGGAGAGTTGGTGAATAAAGGAGTTTGGACAGAAATGAGAAAGTGAGCGGGTGGTAATAAATTTGTTAGGTTTGGTAAGGTGGGGAGTATGTCTGGTAACTGTTATAGGGTAGTGGTCGCTGAGGGCATTTGGAAGGGTTTGGGAGTTATGATAGTTTTGAAGGTGGGAGACCAATATCCAGTCAAGGAAAGAACTAGGTAGGTGAGATTTATTAATGTAGATTGGGGTTGTGATTAGCTGCTCAAACCCATGTAGGTGTATACAGGAAGTAGTGCTGTGAGCTTGTATTGTAAGCCAATCTGTATTAACATCTCCCAGTATAATTATTTCATTCTGGATGGCATGTGAGAGGTGAGAGAGGATGTTCTCAAGTATGTTAATATTATCACTAGGGGAAATATATATTGCTGCAACAGTTATGGTGTTGAAACTGTTAAGTTTGAAGTTGGTCAGTAGGAGTTCAGCTGGTGAGAAGGAGAGTAAGTCTAGTGTGGGACTGATATGGGAGAGACAATTGGAGTAGAGTATGGAGACTCCTCCTCCTCCTTTTGTTTTAGGTCGATCTAATCTAAGGATATTATAGCCAGGAGGGATGATTTCACTGTCCAGATGGTGTGGTTTTAACCATGTTTCAGTTAGGATAACTATGTCAGGAGTATAGTTAGCTATCCAAGCATGGAGTTCTTGAACTTTATTTACAAGGCTCCTGACATTGATAGAGCAGAATTGTACTTGTTTTTGTGGGTTGGCAGGCTTAGATACAGGGGGATTATTGTTCAGGGTAGTGTCTGTAGGGCCTGGGTTAGGATGAATGTCACCAGATAGAAGCAGAGGTTTGTAATGGGGTTTTAATTTGAGTAAGTAGACTTTGTTTTTTTTTTGTTTTAAAGGGGGGGGTATTTTTATTTTAGGAATGGGAGTGGTGGGAGGAGGATGGAGGGACAAATTAGTAGATAGGGTTGTGGTGTAGTACTTGCATTAAGAGTGGTGTTTGAGGGAGGAAATAGGGAGTAGGTAATTGTGAGTGATAGGAGGTGAGGTGATGGAGTATAAGGAGTAGAGAAGGTAAGAGTATAGTTTGAGTTGTAAGAGACATATCACTTTATGGGATGTAGAACAGAGGATGAGAGAAGGGGGTGGAAGCAAGGTATACTAGTCTTTGATAGTGGATAGTAGGTAAGTGAGGGGAGGAGCAAATGTGGGAGGTAGTATGAGAACAAGAAGTAGAGGGATGGGGATTAAGGAGGAAGTGAGGGGGTGTGGTTGTATGGATAGGTATAAAGGTAATGATATGGGGGTGGGTGGAAAGCGAAGTGAGTGGAGTGAACGGAGTGGGGCTACACCTTCCAGATAGAACTTAGCTAAAAAAAAACTATCAGCTAGTCCAGGGACACTTACTAGAGATGCTAAACCTGGAGGGCTTTCAGCTGCAATTAGAGCAAATATGGCACCCAGGGTTTAAACTTTTGATGTGTTGTACCTCAATAATCACTTGGGGGGTGGGGAAAGGAAGGGAAACCTTCAACTGGAATTTAAAGTAGCAGGGGAGAATCCAAGGGACTCTGCTAAACCTAGCTAATTATCAAGGACAGTCAAGGAAATAAGGTAAGCATACAGGCACCCTTGTTCAAGGACTAGAAGGTTTCTCCAAGAAAAACTATGTGTAGGAATACACCACAGGTGGAAGAAACCACAGGTGGAAGATGTATGCTGCTTACTAGTCTGCAATGGCAGATTTTATTCTCTTTTATATTTGTATTCCCCTTTGCTCATTGTTTGCTGCACACAATGTAGCTAAAGATAAAAGCAGCTGGAGACTTTGCACCTCTGTTTGGTGTTTAGTGAATAACAAGTACTGAGGAGGAGGGACTGAAGACTATGACTATTGAGAGGGGCTAAATACCTTAACATACAACAAATTATCAACAGTGAAACGGATGAAAGGGGTGGGGGTGGGGGTGGGCTAAGAGGAAGAAGGTTTGCAGCTATTGCCCCTGGGATATGCAGTCTAGCTGACTGTAACAGATTTTAACAAGGCATAACAGTAGTTATAAATGCTGGCACCTACACTACACAAATGGCAACAACAAGGTTCCTGGAGTTAAACCAGGGGCTTCAGTCTATGTTTGGATGATTGTATGTTAGAGTTTTCTTTGCTTTTAGCTGGAGTGAGAGGATTCCTTGCTCACACAAGTGGTGGGGGGGAGCGATCAGGTCCTCAGTGGCTCTAAAAGTTGCAAAGAAGAGAAAAGGAAAGAATGTAAGACTAAAAGCTATAAAATAAATACATCTAAATAAGCACAACCATCATAAATATTGTACAGAGCAAGTGAACATAGCCTATTAGAAGTCATCAAGAGAAATACATTCAGATTCTGCAACCAGTCTTATTCAGCAGCAGTCAGTATAACTAGTTAGAATATCCTATTACCAGACAATAATGCAACTTTAGCAGTTTCACCAGTTTGCCATAAATATCATTCTGCACTTTAGAATGTATGTTCAACTTACAGAAACAGAATATACAGTAGCAGCAGTCATTGTAACTAGTTGGAATATACCATTACCAGACAATACTGCAACAATGTAGCAGTTTCACCAGTTTACCATACACATCATTCAGCACTTAAAAAAGAAAGAGTATTTCTACCTTAGCACTATCATTTAGAGGAACTCTGAATCAGGTTTACTAAAATTGGGAGCAAGTAAAAGCAAAAGCTTCTAATATCCAAATATAAACTATCCAGCAAAATAAAATATAACTGGAAAGCTACCTTAGAGAGAAATTACTGTACTACTCTATGCAGGGACAGTGAGTTTACAGTGTGGAAGACAACACTGAAAAAAATAAAAATAATACTATCGCTTACTAGAGATGCTACACCGCGAGGGCTTTCAGCTGCAATTAGAGCAAATATGGCATCCAGGGTTTTTAAAACCTTTGGTGTGTTGTACCTGAGCAATCACTTGGCGGGTGGGGAAAGGAAGGGAAACCTTCAATTGGAATTTAATGTAGCAGGGGAGAATCCAAGGGACTCTGCTAAACCTAGCTAATTATCAAGGACCGCCAAGGAAATAAGGTAAACATACAGGCACCCTTGTTCAAGGACTAGAAGGTTTCTCCAAGAAAAACTATGTGTAGGAATACACCACAGGTGGAAGTTGTATGCTGCTTACTAGTCTGCAATGGCAGATTTTATTCTCTTTTATATTTGTATTCCCCTTTGCTCATTGTTTGCTGCACACAATGTAGCTAAAGATAAAAACAGCTGGAAACTTTGCACCTCTTTGTACCTCTACCTTTAGGGTACGGTTTAAACAAGGATTCTGTTATGGCAGTTAAGGATATGTGGGAAGAAATTAAACAAAAACATAATACAAAACTGAGAAAGTGGAAGTGCTTGCCTAAGGATATGGATAGCAAAATACAATCAATAAGATGGTTTTAGTTCCTTTAATGTTATGCACAAGTCAGGCAGATTTTTATCAACCAGTGGAGAAGTTGCAGATAGTAATTAATAAAGAGGTGAAGGCTTCTATTTGGGAGGGGAAGAAGGCAAGCATCACGTGGGATAAGTTGATCCTCCCAATAGAACAAGGAGGCTTAGGATTACCTGATTTGAAGGGATATTTTACAGCTACATGTTTAAGGATCTTATACACAACACAAGCAGAAAGCTACAACTCAAAGTGGAAAGAATGATGATGAAGAAGCAGGGGGTAAGTTAAGAAATAAGGGAGGGGTGGCATTTTGGGCACAGATCCTTAAGGAGGACAAAAACCATCTGGTAACCAAACAGCACAAAACAAGAAAACTTCAAAGAACATGTAATCCAGCACCATAAAGGATGTCCTGTTGTCTCAAGGAACCAATACGTTGAGTAACCAAACGAAAGTTTATTGCACAAGAACAAGGTTCAAATCCATAAAATCACACACTGCCCATTAAGCGCTTTTGTCTCCTACCACAGGAGACTTCATCAGAATAACATTTTACCTCATAGAAGGTCTTAAATAGATTCCCTATTTTGAATCAATGAATAAAAACTTTACACCAATTACCCTAAAACTTTTTAAAGTCACAGGTAAAAAGCATTTGTATAAATTCTCTGAATTTCTACCACCATAAAGGTGTTATATATATATGTATACACCTATTTATCCTCCCATAAAAGGTTACTAATATTTTGTTGCTCTTTTCAAAACATAAATAAATAAAAAATGAAAAATAAAAGTTGCATGAACCAGACCACATTCTTTCTATTTGTAAAGTGCAAGTGCCTATTTTTTCTCTCTCTTCAAAGAGACCAGGTATATATGTGCATGTATATTTTTACAACCATTTATGTTGTAAAAACTTTAGTAATGCAACACAACTTTCTATATTAATTAAAATATTACTGATGTAATTAATTCACATTCCAATATATTAATATACTATTACATTGTTGTATTGATACATTGCATTTTGTACTTGACAATATGTAAATAAATAAATGCTTCATGTTAAAATTCATTAAATTGTTCATACTAAATACAATAATACAACAATGTAATAGTATATTAATATATTGGAATGTGAATTAATTACATCAGTAATATTTTAATTAATATAGAAAGTTGTGTTGCATTACTAGAGTTTTTACAACATAAATGGTTGTAAAAATATACATGCACATATATACCTGGTCTCTTTGAAGAGAGAGAAAAAATAGGCACTTGCACTTTACAAATAGAAAGAATGTGGTCTGGTTCATGCAACTTTTATTTTTCATTTTTTATTTATTTATGTTTTGAAAAGAGCAACAAAATATTAGTAACCTTTTATGGGAGGTTAAATAGGTATATACATATATATATAAAACACCTTTACGGTGGTAGAAATTCAGAGAATTTATACAAATGTTTTTTACCTGTGACTTTAAAAAGTTTTAGGGTAATTGGTGTAAAGTTTTTATTCGTTGATTCAAAATAGGGAATCTATTTAAGACCTTCTATGAGGTAAAATGTTATTCTGATGAAGTCTCCTGTGGTAGGAGACGAAAGCGCTTAATGGGCAGTGTGTGATTTTATGGATTTGAACCTTGTTCTTGTGCAATAAACTTTCATTTGGTTACTCAACGTATTGGTTCCTTGAGACAACAGGACATCCTTTATGGTGCTGGATTACGTGTTCTTTGAAGAAAAACCATACAGTATATTATCACACAGAATATTACATTCATAAAGTAACAAAGTATACTAAGAACTAAGCCAATATGGGAATGGAGAAAGGAGATTCTGGCAATAGGGATGACTTCAATTAGTGGTACAGGGAATAGGAAAGAGGGCACTGGAAAGTACTGGAGGAAGCTAGCAAAGGAGCCAAGAAACAGTAAACTCTCAGTTAACCATCAGCCATGGGGACAGGTAGATGCCGGATAACTGTAGTTTCTGGTTGCTTGAGAGTTACTATTAAAAATAGGCCTGGCTAATACTGTACCCTATAGTATTTGTTTGATTTGACTTGGGCTCAGGTTGAAGAGAGAGGGAATTTTTTCCTATCTTCCTTTTTAAAACTCTAAAACTCTAAAAATGCAGGGTATGTTTCTGCAGGGGGAGGGTGCAACATATGAAAATTGTAGTGCATTTCTTCAATTTTTTTTTTTTTTGCCGGTTGCTTGAGAGTGCTAGTTGCTTGAGTTCCAGTTAACTGAGAGTTTACTCAATTGGGAACAAATAATTAGACAGATAATAGAATGGGAAGAGGCCACAAAGGAATATGGATTGCAGGCTAGTGATTGCCTTCCCTATCAGGATTGATATCAGTGTATAGACAAAGAGAAAAGGGTAGGGGAATCCTAAATGAAAGACCTGCACTGGTTGAATTTTTTAATGAACCTAGAACAGAAGCTGCTGTTAGAAAATGGATAATTAAAATATTGAACAATAACTATAAGAATCAATGAGAAGATGTTATAAAAATTTGGGAAGAAAGATTAGATATGCAATTCACAAAGAAACAATGGGATGACATATGTATGGTTTACAAATATGCAACAGAGTCAAGAAGATTTAAATTTTTTGCCTGGAGGATTTCGATAGACACTTGCATACCCCAAGCAGACTCCAAAGAATTTTTCCTCAGGTAGATAGAAAATATTAGAGGTGCAATGGCGAAGAAAGAGGAATCTGGGAGCATATATATTCTCAGAGTGTATGAGCTGGCAGACTTTACAAATTCCCTACAGAGTACTCTGTCAGGAATATTGGGTGAGTAAATGAGTGTAACAAAGGAAATTATTCTTTTGAGCTGGGATACATGATCTGACTTGTCTAGACATTGTAAAGCCTTTTCAAGTTTAATTCTGGTAGCTGACAAAAAAAGCAATTAATGGAAAACAGAAAACAAAATCTAATCTATCTCTACCTGAAGAAGTGAATATTGTTACAGAGATAAAAGAACAGGAAATGGGATCTTTAGAAAAGTATCAAAGTAAATTACATAGAAAAAATGGAAATTGTGGGAACAATACATGCAGAAAATGTTTTGGATGAGGAATGAGGTTTAAGAGACAGTAGGAATCAAACAATTTATGCACTGTTGCTTTAATTATATAACATATAATAATATATGTGATGTATAACATTTGTAAATGTAAACTTGTTAATATGGTTTGATTATTTTTATATAAATGCAAGTTTGCCTATGTCAGTGATAATACAATAAACGTATTTAAGAAAACATTTAGTTGGGAGAGTTTATCTATTATATCAGAGTGTGAGATGCTATTGAATGTCTTTGTGAGGTCTGGATATGCAGTGTGTACAGATTTACCCTCATCCACTGGTTCAGTAATCATAAAAAACTCAGCCAGGTTAATAGGCAGGCTCTGCCCTTAACAAATCTTACCTGGCATGGGTGGAGAGTCTGTAGGTTACCCATGTCCTTCTTTATTAATTCCATGATGATCCTTTTCTGCAGCATTATTGTTGAGGCTGGTCAAAGTTATGGGTCTACAAATTTCTTGGTCCATTAATGTCCCACCTTTATGGATGGAGATGACAATTGATTTCCTCCTTTCATCCAACACAAAACTTGTTTGGAGGCTGACCTTGAAAAATCTCTGTAGGTGGGCTGATAGGCTTTGTTTCAGGCCAGCCATTATGCAGCCCCATATGTTATCTGGCCTATAGAAGCAGTGCTTCTAACATTGGAGAGTGCCTTGAGGATTTGTTCATGGGAGATTTAAGGGAGGTATAAAGGCAGTAGGAGGGGAGAGGGGTAACGTTAGAATCAAATTTATCCACTAGTAGGCTCTGTCCTCTGAATCCAAGTATATAATATCATTTACAGTTAGTTCTGTACAGTGTTGAGCATCATTTCTAAAGTTTCTAACATAGTGTAAAATAAGGTTTTGGTGTTGTCCTTTGTGTGGTGACAATGTTGTACCTCAGATCTGGCTTTGGTTGATTTGATCAGAGTCCAGAGTTCACTGTTAAGTTTAACAATATTTTTTTGCATCTTTTGAGTTATTTATTTTTTAATCAATGAGTCTTTTTCTTTTATTGTAGTGCCTATTTATATTTGTGTTCTCATATAGGGGTTTATATTTGAATTTGGTGTTGTTTACTTTGCAGGAGGATAGATGTATTTATTTACATATGCACTGAATTTGGCATTAAAGAACTCTGCATAAGCAGTGAGGTCATCATGTTGGAAGGGGATGTTGAACTTAGACAGATCATGATATTGTTCAGTAGAATAGCATTTTCATAGGAAGATGCTTCTGACTTCAATCTTCAGATGATTATAATGGATTCATGGTCCAATTTGTCCAGGGAGGGAGTTACAATTGGTAGGGAGCAGGATTTTATCACCCCTGGTAAGGGTACACATTATCAATACAAACTCTCTGGACAATTTAAAGTCCAGAAATTTTTGAGCATACCTGTTAAATAATTCATATGTTTCCCAGTTACTGGAGGCATAGTTGGAGAGATGGAGAATGATGTTTGACTTAATGTATAGGAACTCCATGATAGGTAGGAGTTATGGACCGAGGGAGACATAGAGAATGTTTATATATATATATATATATATATATATATATACATACACACACTCACACACATATACACACACACACACACTCACACAAATATATGCATACACACATTATCAGATAGACAGATGATGCAAATACATAAATATACATGGAGGGATACAGTTGTTATTTTCCCATTTAGGTAACTCTTCAAGACCTCAAAGACTTAAGCACATCAGGACCATCTGTCAATAACTGTATCTTTAAGTTTTAGAAATTCCTATTCATAATCTCATTAATGTTGCCCATCCACTTTATCCTCTACCAACCCCTTCTTCTTTTGCCTTCAGTCTTTACCACCAACAATGTCTTCTCTGTTGATTTCTGTTGTTGAATTATGTGAAGTTTTAATTTAATTATCAGGCCTTCCAGGGAACAGTCTGGATGTATTTTCTTAAGCACTATTTCAAGTTTTTTGCAGTCCACATAATTCTGAAATGTTATTCCCTTCACCCCCTTAGTAACTTATGCTAACCACAATTTTACACATTACCTTAGAAAATAATTTTTTTCTGTAAGATTACCATTACACAAGATGCTGAGACACATACCAAACATAGTAGCACACACACACAACACTAATCTAGCCTCTTCTTGATCTCTAACCTCAATCACTAGCATACATACATAATCCTGCCACAGTACCAAAACTTTTGGTATGGCTGCAAGCATTGGAATTAAAAACCCAATATGCACACACTCAGTCTTCCTCCTTTCATCATCTTCAACACTCAAAAAAACAGCGATTTTAAGAAATTTCCTATGAACTTCATTTTATTGATAAAATAACTATTAGTTTGAAGTGCACTGATTATATTACATGTCAAAACTAAAGGGTAAAAAAGCCACACAGAAAAATTAATTTAATAAAATCTACAAGGAAAATTCAGTAGAATGTTCACTGTGTAATACTTTAAACCTCCTGTGGTGAAGGACCCTGAGATATACTCAAATGGCCCCTTAAAGACATTAGCATTTCAGATAACATGACTTCTAAAAAACATCAACCTTTTATTTAAAGTCTTTACTGGTGCATTCAGGCCAATAAAGCCTAACCCCCACTAGTTCTAGACATAACATATATTGTCCTTTTTCTGAGCTTGTCAGTATAGCACAAATGGATTGTTTCACCATATCTTGGAAGAACAGAGCTTAAAACCAGGCATAATGTCCAGATGCACTAGGTAACCTGCAAAATACCACAAACATCACCCAAACCAAACAGTGAAAATGTCACACATATAAACCATTTAGTAAAAAGTAAAAGAAAGACCGAGCCAAGCTAGACTCTTCACTGTGTAATACCCAAACCTCAAGAAGTAGATCCTGATATGGGATATATGGAATGATACCTTAAGGATATATTAGTGTTTATGTATATGACTTCTAAATGCCCATAACATTTTACATTTTTAAGTCTTTACTGGTGTAGTCAGGTGAATAAAGCCAAACCCCACTCGCTGTAGACAAACCATGTTTTGCCTTTTTTTCTGAGGTCATCAGTACAACACAAGTGGATTCTTGGGTTATACTTTGGAAACAAAAAGCTTGGATATGCAATTTAATTTCTTTATTTAAGCTTCCATTGTAAACCTCTAAACAAATATGCCTTTAATTTGCAGCAAGTTTTATGAGTACACAACTAATGAACTATTCATCTGATCCATAGAAAACCAGACATGTTTTTGATGTGGCAAAACATTGATTAATGTTAATGATTGCTAGTTTAACCAAGAAGATCGCAGAAAATATCATAAGGGTCAAGTTAAAACTGTATAGAAATGAAAAGGCACTAAAAAGAACAGTATGTTAGACAGTGCAGGAAACAGGCACAGAACAGCTCACGTGCAAAAAATAGAAAATCAGAAAATAAAGTTTTATTTTGTTTACAATTATATAATTAGAAAGAAAGCAACCTTGAAATTATAACAGTTGCCCTAGTGGAATGTGGGATGAAATTAGAATGAAAAAACTAAGGTAAAGCATATTTTCAGAAGCAGAACTCACTGAGGAGTGAAACGAGTTGCTAAAGACCTGCAGAGAGAGAGAGAGAGACCTTTCCTGCTGCATTTAGTGTAAAACATGCATGTTAAGGAATTATATGCATGTAAAAGAAGGATAGTACTGTTATGGGATGGGGGAGCAAGAGAGACAGAGAAAAAGAACTGAATCAAACCGGCATCACATTAAGTTATTGCAAATGGCATGATAAAAGGGGAGCAATTGGGTTATGTTGAAAAACTGCCACGACTATCAAACATACACCAAGTTCTTGCAACAAAATTGGAAAGTCTATAGATTATTATAATTAGCTGGAAAAGAATGTCAGATGAAAATTTCACTTTTCTTCTAGTGTACCACATGAGTGTAGGCCAAAGGTAGACCTGGCCTAACAGACTCTGGATCCTAATCTAAGGTAGGTGTAAATGGTTGATGTCCATATCTAAGTTGGTGCAAGTGGGTGAGTGATATACATAGCTTCTTCTACTACAATAGAGCAGTAAGATGTGCATATTTGTAGGGACATCAAGAGTTACAGTTATCCCATTGTTATGTACAGTACCCGTTACCAAGAATTCAGGACATTTTCTAACGTAATATTTTAAACAGTGTCTCACCAAACAGCACACCCATTTATAACACTGGGAAATTAGAAGACTATGACTTCCATTCCAATAGAAATACTTGGAGTCATTTTCTCCATTATGCCTATTGCAGTGTAATATAATAGAATGTTGCACTCCAGAGTGTGTGCCCATCCTTTGGATTGGAAGGAGCCCTTCTGCACTGAAAGGAGTATACTGACTGGAACCTGTCTAGTGAAGGGTGGTTAGTCTAGGGCTTCAAGTAAGCATCCTCATTGGTCCTTTTGAACCTGTTTAAAGTTTTTTTTTTCAAGTTTTTAGCTTTTGGTATTTAAGCCCTGTGTCTGAGCAGATTTCTGCTTGTTTGCATGCTGCACAGCATCACGTGTAGCACAATAGTGTAGCCCTCAACCTTAGTACTTTTTCTGGTGAAATAAATACTACTAGTGAGCTGTAACACATTAGCATATGCATATGAGTTGGGGAGAAAAACTCCACAAACACATTAAAAAACATTTTACAATAGGTAATAAGTAATTATATGCAAGGGGAAAAAAGTCCCAAAACAGCTAAAACTCTATCCAATAGATCAGAGTGTTGTTGTTGTTTGTCTTTTCAGCTTTTCCCGGTTAGGGATTGCCACACCGGAACTCCGGTCCGCTAATGATTGGCAGTAGATTTTTATGATGCCGAGTTGCTAGCCCAACGCCCAACCTTCAGTGAAGGCACGCCCATTCATGCATGTCTTTCGGAGGCCACTCAACCATGGGGAGGGCATGCAGACTCCACACAGAAGACAATCCAGACGAGAATCGAACAGGAGAACCTCTTGCTGTGAGGCAACAATGCTACCGCTGTACCACCGCAAGTAATAGAGCGGAGTGTACATTATACAAAAAAGGATAAAACAGCCCATACAACAGATTGAAATATATTTACAGTATACTGCTAGCAGAAATCGTGATCAAAGATACAATATGTACTGCAAATAGCAAGCCACTTTTCTGAAGTCGATAGCCAATGTCAAGTAAATATGCAGTTACTCAGCATATTAACTATATTTCTAATAATATAAGGAGAGCAACAATAATAGAGTATTCTGATGTCAGAATAGGCAAATTAGTGGAATGAATTGGGGATAGTCAGGATAAGGTGTCCTCCAATGCACTGAAATTGTCTCCAGGTGGGACATGGTTGTCATACATATCGCTTTGTGTGCATTATTTTTTGGTTACTTAGAAGTAGTTCAGCATTGTGGAAGGAGGGTAAGGTAGACTGAGAAGGTGACAGGTTTATGCTACAGTGGTACATTACTGCTACTCCTCCTACATTTTTGTTTAATCTATCAGCTGTAGGGATATTAAAGATAGGGGCACTTCTATGTTATTAATATTAAGTTTTAGCCAAGATTCTCTTATTGCTAATATGTCAGGGAAGTGATATGTATCTATGCATGTAATATAGGAATTTTGTTTACCGTACCTCTGAGGTTCACATGGAATGGATTGAGTTTTTTGTTGATATTTCTTATTTTGTGTGGAAAAGAACTTAGGTTATCAGGCAGAGTTGATTTACTATTTGAAGACTAATTTGGTGCTTGAAAGGGTTCATGGTTAGGGTGAATGCCACCTGCTAGTAACATATTCAATAGCAGTTGATCTATTATTTGAAGAGTAACTTGGTGTCTGCAAAGGTCCAGGGTTGGGGCGAATGCAACTTCTAGTAACAGATTCAGTAGTATATTTGTTGCTGTGTAGTTCTAGTTTTTGTGGAACAGATGATGATAATACCTTTTAACCTTTTTTGGAGGTATTGAGTATTTTAAGTTTAATGAGGTTTGTGTACAGATTTTTATGTAAGTTGGGGCCTGGCCTATATTGAACTGAATGGATGCATGGGATACATTGTAATCAGGTGTCTTTTGGTAATACTTAAAGTAGTCATGGAGTTGAGTTTAGTAGGATGTAGAGTAGATACAACCACGAGGGAGGTTATAGTGAGACACTGTATCATCGTGGAGATTCGACAGTTTATTTTTTTTAATAGGATGCATATTTAGATGATGAAGAGTAGAGTAGAGTACTGGTATTTTCAGTTATAGAAATAAGGAGATGTAAGAGGCTGTTCCTGGTTGATTAGATTTTGGCAGAAGGAAGTTGCTGTGTGGTGGAGCTAAGGTGAGAATAAATGTAGAGGGGGTGGGTGGAAACTAGGGATAGGGTAGGGGAGCAGAATGAACCCAAGCTCAGCAAGAGTGAATGGAGTGGGTTGCACATGGCAGTTTTGCAGTTTGGCCAAAAACAAACAATCTGTGAAGCTATCCCAATGACAGGCACATGTTTAGTTAATACCTGCACTTCAGAAAATTATTTTTATTCAATTTAAAATTTATTTGTGGTGTTTACATTACTCTGAAATGTATTGGTTAACTTCAATATGGTTGGAGCTAGTTTATTTCTGTGCTGTAAGGAAAAACATATATTATAGCTGCATAACTAGGGAAACTAAATAGACTGACCCCAGGATTCATGAAGCTCGGCACAAGGCCGGCGGTAGGCTTGCGCCAACAGTGCGGCGTGAAGATGGCGCAGTAGTGCCAAATGTATATTAATGAAGGTGCGCTGCCACCACAGCCACGTGCATGGAAAAGGAGCACGAGTGCATAGGGCATGTCGACGTGCTGCACGGAGGCATGGAAATGCTAGCGCGCCACCAGTAGGTACATCCAGCCCAATGGTTAAGGTCACCAGCTGACCCATAATGTGAGGGAGGGTACACAGCTGGGCAGATGTGTCCATAACAAAAGACACGATAAATGTACATATCTAGTGACCGTATGCCCAAATCATATCCCACAAGGCATGTAATAGTCACATACAAAAGGTATGTCCGTATTTCACATACCAAATGTGACAGGAAATAGAATAAGCATGTAAGCAAAACAGAAGGAGCATATAAACTGCTACAACAATAAGGAAACATGTAGGCTGAAAGGAACAGTATTATCCGTACCATTGACTGTGGGTACGTGCTGCCCAGTACAGTCGGATATGTGTACGGAATATATCCCATCCTGGACATAGGAAAAGGTGGCATCCTACCAATGATTAGAACAGTTTGCCAAAATCCGCACATCAGTGGTACAAGCCGAACTTGTCAGGATGTGTCATAGTTGAACGGGAATTACCCGAGTATACAAACCATGTCATGAAAGTTACGTATGGGCGTGTACCTATGTGCCTGAGGTATAGCATGTGGAAAGTCAAACATGGCAGGGTAGTCCACACAACCATACAGGTACCTGACATATGTAGGGTATTCAATGCGTTACTCTGGCCGTGTCATGGGCCAACAACCAAAGCAGTGAAGTATGGGGTGTGAGGAATATGTGTGTGTGGGGGGATGGGTAATGGTACAATCCTCCAAGGCGATAGTGTGTCGTATGCAGAATAGGTGAACCAGAGGTGTATGAGGGAGCAGCGGGTGAAGCAGAAGGAAGCACAAAAACATGTATAAACATCTGCAATACAACCAGACAGGCCATACTGTAGAACAAAATCCCACAAACATATGAATATTGAAATGTGCTATACAAATGTATAGACATGTCGCCGGCACATACCCACAGAGTGGTCCTGATGGAACTGGCCATATCAAATGCAACACACCTGGATGCATAATGGACTACCCAGCATCCCCTCCGCATCACACAACCCGCTCCCTGACCTGAACGTCCACGAAATCCAGCCATACTTGGCCTACTGGTTTGGTGCAGCCACATCTATAAATAGTGACAACTACGCATATGTAGTAGCTAGTGTCACCCTAGGCAGTTGCAGGATTTCACACTATGTATCCCTTGCATGTAAAACCCCCAGCACATTTTCATAACGCCAGAAGAATGTTCGGTATTTGTCTTGTTTTGGTCTTGTTCAATTTTTGGGATATCCCTCATGGGATAAGTAACCTGTGTAAACATTAGAATGGATGACACGAAGTCCAGTCCTGTAGATATCTGGACATAAGTTGGAATGTGCATTAGTGGTGCATGACACTGTCCGGCCCTAAATGGTCATGCATAACCTACTACCCAGGATCAAACACCTGCCCGTGATGCACGTGTCCCGACACGAATAAGCAAGAGAATATATTGCGCACATTCGCATAGTGGCACATGGTATAAGGGTGATGAAGGCACTAACATAAACATTATACCCCTGATCCACTCTGTGAGGGACAATTAATGTGTGTGTAGGTGTGACCTGACCAACAATGGTACAATGCCAAATGTCCTGTGATTGTAGGAAATAACTATGCCCCATACTGCATGTAACAGTTGCCTAAGGCGGTCACGTCAGGATAGAATAAACGTAATTTGTACAAGAAACAGGCAAACAACAAAAGTGCCAAAGGTATAAGGCTCTCTCCGCTGCATAACGTGCAATATACTGAGCACAAGTTCACCGGAGTGAAGTGTCAGTGTCAGAATGACTAAGGCAATAGTATGCTGTTGAAGCAGGGATAAAACCAATATGCATGTGTAAGTGTCCATGTCCGGGAAATGTATAGGTTAACAGACACACAGATGTATATATAGATAAAAACGTATATATACATATAGCTATATTAATTTACATACACATATATATCCATGAGTCAAAATCAGGGACAGTTGAGAGGTATGCTGTGGGTATGTGTTGACTTGACACATGTGATAGCTCTACATATAGGGTCTATAAGGCCGCCACCAGTCTGAACGGCCAAAGTGGAACCTGCTCTGTAGAACTGTCAGATGTACCAGGGCAGAACATATATGCATGCATAGTACAGAAATATACATATCGGAACAAATCAAAGCGTAGTCTAGCAGCAGTATAGTTGCTTATGCTACTACATATGACATATCGACGTGTCAGGTATACAAGACCTGTAACAAGCAACCAGTACAGACACCTACAACATGAGAAGGTCCCCTAATCAGGACAGTTGCAATGGCTAGAGTATTGTCCATGCCACTCAACTGTCCCTGAATGTCAGGTACGTCCCTGAGTTTGACTGAAAGTCTAACTGTGTCCTTCTTAATCCCACCTAAAAGTAGTGGCTGTTGAAGGAAAGGTGGTGAATTACACTTACTGACTAATGACAATAAGTAAGAGTTATAAACAACTGTTACTTCAGAATATGTGTATTAAGTCATATGCTCTGATTCTGTCAATGTGTCAGATTAATAACACTACTTTTGTAAAAGTGTCCCTGTTTTTCTTGACCTGTCCCTGATTGTGCAGAAATGTGTCCCCGATTGGTGGAGAGTTATGGTATTGTCACATTTGATGTGTGATGAGGGACTGTCCCATGCAAAGTGGGAAAGGTGTCACTCCTACAGTCACCTGTCGTGCAATCTGAAAGGTGGTCAACGTGCAGTAGGTATGCGGTAGCATGACCTGGCAGACAGCTGCGTTAACAAACTCAAGTCACATTTCAGCATTGCAGAGTATCGGTTCCCATGTATCAGGCAGATGGGAGCAGATCATATGAGGAACACGCATATAATATGATTACGTCACTGGACAGGCCGCCGAGTCCGTACAGTCGAACGGCTGCCGTCGCAAAATGGTTACACATACCCGATACTGAAGTCATGTAGTCTGATGTAATATGCATCACAAGGGATCGCACACACCCAGCGTGAGTGACAAATGTAAGCGGAAATGTCGGAGAGCGAGTGGCTGTAAGTGTGTTTGTCTACCAGTATGCCAGTAGCGCACTGTCAAAGAAATGTGGAGTCAAAACATGTATAAGGTGCTGTGACCAGAGGTCAGCAGTGCTTAACACTGTGCAAACCCACGCACAACAGCTCCCACCTGCTGGACTGTGCCTTACCCAGTTTGTATCCAAAGGCGTCGGCCTGTCCGCAAACGAAGAACCGCCCTATACACGTGATGGTAGAAGTACCCTGCGCACATAGCTCATGTGAATTAAACATAGACCATGGCATATGTGCAGACAATAGACCGCAAACACCATACAGCGCAGACATCCAACAGTATAGCAATGTACTGGCAGATTTGTCCGGACCACTGGTGTGTGCATGCCTGGCCGTCCTGTGTTTCAGTGTGTGAGCATGCCCAGTATGACTGTTACGCATGTTGAGGACCGACAATACCGTCATGTGTGTGAGCATGCAAAGTATGGTCAACTGTATTGCATGTGTCACATGTCCAGATAGTTAGTACTGTATTGCTGACCCCTCCATTCTACACAGACAGGTAACATGCTGTGTCTGCAGAGTAGATAATGGTCATGTGGCATTGACAGTTGCTACATGTCTGCATAGAGTGGGGGGACATTCAACCACAACCACAGTCCTACACAGCACCGTGGGTGGTGCACATGACTCTCACATATGTAGGTGTGACGGGGGCACAGCCAACAGTTGTACACATCTGCCACTACTGTACTGGTCTGCCGGGTACTCCATGCCAGTGTGTGGACCTACCTAAATTGCTGGTTGGAGGGATACCAGGGTACGTCAGTTCCCAGCATTAATTACCAGCACAGTGGTGTTGGACATCCTATTACACAACCTACATCAAACTGCCTGGTCTGCTGTCATCTGTGTGTGTCATAGGGGGTTGGGGTCAGTCATTGGGCATATCCATAGGCCATCGTATATCATTTGTCTGTATTGGTCCACATCTGTCCAGCTGCATGGAATCTGTGTGGGCTGTACGGACACACATGATGGTCAGCCCATAACCTGCAGTGGGTTAGGACACCCTGTGTACTACAGGCTACCATTGTGACCCCTTTATGTGCTACGGAGGTCATGGTGCCACTATGGATGTGTACTGTCTGCTGCCCTAACATTTGGCCACCACAGTCACTTGTATGCTCACATGCATACCATAGCAATGGGTAAGTACACATTCTAATACAACTGCCACTTGTTAGGTCAATAGACATACCCTGGGTGTGTTCCAGACTTGAGGACGGTGCTGGAGTGCTGCCTATGTCGGATGCACACAGTGCACCACCCATACATGGCCGAGCACAGGTACTGTCATGTTTGGCATCCATTGTACTGTGTGCGGGTCAGAGAGGGGAAATCCGTGGGTACCTGCTGTGTCAGTGCATATGCCTTGTGTTGCCTCTTTGCCAAGGGCATGTCATACTGTGCACAGGCTTTTGCCGACTGTGCCCTACTCAGGTAGTTCCTTCACCAAGTCACACTGTGCCTGTACAGGCCTTGGCAGTGGTGTTGGGCTGTGTTTCCCTGCCCCATGCTGTTCCTGCTGCAACTGCTACTGCAGGATAACATTGTGTAGCATAGCAAATACCATAACAACTTGTATGCATGCAGCTTGTGAATACTGCAGAGCTCCAACGGATGTGTCCGGATTCCAGAACTGTGAACCGAGCATCCCAAACACATGCAAAAGTATATGTCTTGCCTGTGCATCCGCCTCAGTATGGTGTGAGTGTTCAGGTGTGTGTGCATTGCTGATGGGTGTTATCAGCCACTACACCAGTGTTTACCTAGCATCCCCCACTAGGAGACTGTAGGAGATGTCCATATAGGCATTGGTGTGCTACAGCTGTGTCAGAAGCCATATATCGGACACATCATAGCTTCCAGGGCAGACAGCACACACATTCAATCTCATGCCCTGGCCATCGCATATGGCCTAGCTGTTGAAGGGTATGCCCCTGCACTGAATGTAGGCCCTACCCTGCTCCCAGGGTGGTGCTACATGTGCAGGCTATAGCACCCAGTACCCCAGGGTATTCATCCATGTGGATGAACAGATGCATATTGCTGGTCCACTAATCACATGTGTTGAGGACATGTACATGCTCACTAGCATGTGTTGACATGGCATCTGTGAACTGGTGCAATACTCTGCATGCAGATGCCTGTGAGATACCCATGATATCCCCAGTTGTGCTGTGTGAGGTACCTGTGGCTAGTACACCTAGGCCAACACATCCCATGGTATCCACTGTGATGCGTTTCCCTCAGCCTGTTTGATGTGTTAGGCACAGATCAACATGCTGCTGTAAGAGGTCTCTGTCCACCCCATAGTGCTCCAACATCCCCGGCCCATGTAGCCCCTGGTAAGTCACCCTCAGTCTATAAAGTCTTATGTCACCCCAGTAAGGGTTGTTCGGCAGCATACACATCCTCACTGCCCAGCCTCCTGCACATGTTGGTATATGTTGCCTGCTGCAGCCCATGTCATTTAGTTGGACTGTGTCGTGAAATGTCCCTGCAGGTATACACCGGTGGTGTAGAGTGTGGATGAAACCTGTGTGTATGCTGCTTGCTCGCATTAACATACTGTTCATGTGCGGGCAAGCCATGTCATCTGCTGATTGTGCTGATCAACACCTGTTTGTGCAGCCTGTACACCCTGACTACCCCACCACTGCTGTCATCCCTCCCAATGTCACCAGGCAGCTATAGACACACCCCTAGCTTAGGTGTGCTAAGGCAGGAGCACTCCCGAGGCACAGTTCTGCAATGTACGTACAGTATGCCTGACCCCCCTCCCATGCTGTCAATTATATTCGAGACCTGCACCCGACTAACTACACACATACACTCCTGGGACCAGCAGCACACCCTGGTGATAAATGTGTTACACCATAGTCAACCTCATCTGCATAGTATAGTCTTCTAATGAATAGTTATATGACCCATACTGAACCTCCAACATATTAACCACTGCTCAGTGTCACTCAGATCCATACACAACTGGCAACAGGTGCCTTACCATCACCATATTCGATGTCCCATGGTCTTCCCAGCAACAAAATAACTGGTGTCTGCATGACTACAACTCATGGCCCTGCACACCACAGACGATGTGCATTAACACCACGGCATGGCAGATATACATAAATCCCAGGTTATCACATACAAATCATCCGGCACAGACATTCAATAGTGCTGATGTCCCCAGACATATGTTCACATCTATGTCCACCTCTACATCTACATATATCATATATATTATTTGTATACATATATACATGGATATATATATATATATATATATATATATATATATATATATATATATATATATATATATATATATATACATATATACACACATATACATGTACACACATATGTAGATATGGCATTTATATCACAACAGTAGGCCACATGACAGCAATGCATTAGACAGGAATGAAAGGAAATTACATGTGCCACCTGCATCATGTAGTGTTGTTACCATCAAGGCACGTGTGTTATGTTGTGTCACACGGGTCAGACCGTATCAAGGGTAAGAGTAGGGCTGCTGACAGTTACTCACCAGACCTATTGGTGAATGTATGTGTTGACAACCCAGTGTCTTGGCAGAATATGCGGGCTGTGGACACTATATAGGTCAGCAACAAAACAAACTGAACACATCCCGCAGCTAGCCATCCACAGATACCAACACATACGTTATAACTGCCAAACATACAGACCTGCCATCCCCTGGAATTGAGCATCTACCTGTCTAGTCTACCACACTACAGCATTATGCAGTAACAGAATGCTCTACCGAGTTCTGGCATCACCGCACTCCCAGAGGCATACTTCTAGGCGGATGACATCATCCGCAAAGGCAAAGACGCCGATAGGGAATGTATGTGGAGTGATCTGTCTAAAAGCATTACTCTGTCCCCAGGCAGCTGGAAACACATGCACACACACACTTGGCAGGGCTGGGAGTCAAACATACACCTAACTACCTTATCACATACAGCATTATGCAGTTATAGAACGCGCTACCGAGATTACTGGAACACAGCACTCCTACAGGCATACTTCTAGGTGAATGACATCATCCACAAAGGCAAAGATGCCGATAGGGAATGTATGTGGAGTGAGCCATCTAAAAGCATTACTCTGTCCCCAGGCAGCTGGAAACACACACACATATGGCAGGGCTGGGAGTCGAACATACACCTAACTACCTTATCAGACTACAGCATTACGCAGTTACAGAACGCGCTACCGAGTTTACTGGAACACAGCACTCCCACAGGCATACTTCTAGGTGAATGACATCATCCGCAAAGGCAAAGATGCTGATAGGGAATGTATGTGGAGTGAGCCATCTACAAGCATTACTCTGTCCCCAGGCAGCTGGAAACACACACACACACACCTTATCACACTACAGCATTACGCAGTTACAGAACGCGCTACTGAGATTACTGAACACTGCCCTCCCAGAGGCATACTTCTAGGTGGATGACATCATCCACAAAGGCAAGGACGCCGATATGAAATGTATAGAGAGTGAGCAGTCTAAAAGCATATTACTGTCCCAAGCTAGACGTGGACAAACACACGGCAGTGGTGTGAGTGGGACAACTGCCTATCTGCGGAGCACTATTACAATACTACATAGATACAGGACGTGACACAGACAGTACACCCTTCAAGACAGTCAACCAGTGTGTTCAATGTAGGCATCCATCGTGACGTGGAAAATGGACATCTGTTGCCTGGATGACCACCATCACTATACAGGATGTCAATGGCCATGCCCATACACAGAGGGACATCACCGACACAAGGTGTCACTGGGCATGCTCACACACACACGTCTATTTGGAATGTACTGTGTGTCCATCTACACAATGGCGTACTGGGCATGCTCACACACTTAGCAGTTGCAAAGGGCCGTCTTGCATGCACATGGATTCTAAACATGGAAGGGCACAGTTTGGAATGTACTGTGTGTCCATCTACACAATGGCGTACTGGGCATGCTCACACACTTAGCAGTTGCAAAGGGCTGTCTTGCATGCACACGGATTCTAAACACGGAAGGGCACAGTTTGGAATGTACTGTGTGTCCATCTACACAAAGGCGTACTGGGCATGCTCACACACTTAGCAGTTGCAAAGGGCTGTCTTGCATGCACACGGATTGTAAACATAGAAGGGCACAGTATGGTGTTACTGTCCCCACGTAAGGAAGGAAACTCACATGTACTGACCAGTACACACTCAGGAGCCATCACAGATATCTCAGGTGTAGATCACAGAGGTACATGCCGCAGTCTACTATGCAGCCCTCAGACATCACCATGTCATTGGACCAGCAACACACAGCCATACATTACCACAACACCGTATGACTCATGACCAGTGGACTGTACATAGGTCTACAGAACTGTGCAGACTACACATGCACCAACAGGGTTCCATCATGTGTTATGCATTGCAATGATACCACTGTACATAACCAGGTTGGCTCTACACATAACAGGGGCCCTGGGTCTTACACAGCTGTGACAGATGACTGTCTCTGTACACCAAAGATCACACATGTTTGGATATGACATACAAGTAATCGCAGTGGATATGTGCATGGACCACACACACACATACAACACATATGTACATAGCATAGCTTTTGCTGTCCTCTGTGCAGACAAGTGGCTACAGCAATCACACGCATGCAAATGGAAGGTAGGTCCATGGCTGTTGAATGCTAACAGTACATGAGGTAGCAATGTAGACCGAGGACACATTCCCTCTGCACTAATTACCCATGACACCCATCATATCATACAACAGTCCATGTGTTATGTATGTCATCACACATGTCCACCAATTGCAATGCATACAAACATGGCTACATGACAGGCATGTAAGACCAACACACATGTACAATTAGTAGTGTAGTGTGCATGCAGCTACCATGCATGTGCAGTAGCTGATGTATGTAACTCATCTGTGCCTAACTACAACATGCAGTTGCAATGCAGCCCCATCATTGACTCCTGTACGATAGGATGTACATCAGGTATGGATGGATGTGTGTACATAAAGTAGTGATACACCTTTGCAGATGGATGTTTGCCAGGGATGGTTCACAGGTGTGTCACACGCCATCCTACCATTACATGTGCAAACACTATGCTATGTTACTGTTACTTGATGGTGAATTCATAAAACCTACACAGCTGTCAGGTGTTACTGACTGTAAGTCAATTGACACCTGTAACACTTACATCCTCCCATGTGCATATAGCAGCACAATTGCCGGGGTAGCGTTGGTACACATAATGCAGCCAATACTGCTGCATGTCTGTCAGACATATCATCATATAGCAGGTGTATCAGTCACAGTACTGCCATGTGTGTTTGCTTGTGTGACCATATATGCCACATATGGTGGGGAATACATCCCAATTGTTACACACCCCAGTACACTGTTGTAGAGATCTGTAAATACTGCTGTGTGGAAAGCATGACGTAGGCAGGGGTGGTATGTGTATCACACACATGTCAGCTGTCTGTATATGGATGACATTTGTGGACTCCACAGTGTGTGTGTGTGTGTGTGTGTGTGTGTGTGTGTGTGTGTGTGTGTGTGTGTGTGTGTGTGTGTGTGTGTATGCGTATGTATGTATGTATGGCTGTCTGATGCATGGAGTGAGGGTGTATGCTACCATACAGAACACACAGGATCCCTAACCCCTCATGGAGATGCAGTCTACTACCCTGTTGATGCCATCGGTCTCAGCCGTACTGACTACCTGTACATGTTCATTCTATGTGTCGCGTTGTGTGGGTGCACAGTACTGTGGGGGGTGATAGGTAGGGGTCCTCACCTCAACACTATGGAGTGTGCATTATAGTGTTGTTGACCCCATGAGTGTGGGCATGTTCCTGTAATGTGACAGGGTATTACTGCTATCAAGTGGCCTCTAATGTTATACTCGGCCGGACTGCTGTGTACAACCCCTGCACCATGTCAACATACCTGAGATGTGACCTGGTATGGATGTCACATCTCTAGCCACTGTAGTCTATTAAACAGCCCACATGCTTCTGGATCAGTATATGTGTGGACATTTGTGGTATGTTAGCCTTTCCAACAGTCAGGTTGAGGCTACATATAGCATGCTGATATTGCCATACATGCCTGTGAGTACTCCACATTTACACATGGGAGACTGCAAACACTGCTACCTGTAGGCACATGCAAGTAGACCATAAGGAGGGAACCAGGGCATCATTACCAACATGCTGTTACTGTTGTTACCGAGATACATACTATGAACATATAACAATGCATGATAAACCTGTACTACATGGTATGTCTGGTGCGTGTCAGCAGTACACAACTAATGTAATATACACTTCTCTCACTATTCTGTTTACTTGTAGGCACATGCAAGAAGACCATAAGGAGAGAACCAGGGCATCATTACCAACATGCTGTTACTGTTGTTACCAAGACACATACTGTGATTTGACAGATGGCATGCAGCATGCATGTGATACAGCAGACGGCATGCAGCTCAGACATTAATAGTGGTAGTTAGCATACCTCCCTGGGTTGCACACAACAGCAAGCAGGTATCATATCAGTAGACATGCAGTTCACACAATCATGGTAGTAAGCATGCATCCCTGTGATACACCATGTGGACCAGCACAAGTTAACAGTACACATGGCTGATGTGACCTTCACATGTAATCTGCTGACGTGTGCATTAACATGCATACATGTCTGACACAATGGTGTCCTGACACATGTACAGCATTGTAATGGGCATCACATTGCAGTGTTGTCTGTATGCCCTACAGATAGAATGCATGTTTAGCAAATGTGCATGAGCATGGAAGGGTAGTGTGAGCCGTCTACATTGCTATACAGTGTGAAGTACAGACACTGTGCCATTGCATGGCATCATGAGGCATCTATATTGCTATACAGTGAGTACGATGCACACATTGCATAGCCATAACTGCATGCATACCCATGACATAACTGTGGATTGTGACCCACGATGCTGAGGTGTATAAACACCAAACCATGCTGTGTCATGTGACAGGTCACTGGAAGACCTACAGATGACACCCCTGTGCAACTACTACAGAGTCTTAGCTGCCTGGCAACCATGTCCACACATGGCAGACTTGTCAATTCACCATGTCCCACATGACATCGATGTACCACACACACGAGGTGCACAGTTAATGGTGATGTCTACAGCAGCAAGGGAAATGTACAGTATCTGTGGCCTGATGTGGTGTCAATGTCTGTGGAAGCTGTACAGGTGACTCCTGTCATGCTATGACACAGTCGTGATGTTCAACACATCTTATAAGTCGACTTACATGACACCTGCACTAGCTGTGCACAGGCTTTTAGGATGTCCAGTGTACCACATCAACTGTATAATCAGTCAATTAAGGCTATAGTTGGACCATGTGTGGACAATGTGCAACAGGGTGTATACACATCACATCTACTGTGTGGCTACATGTCTCTGGCCATCCTCCATGGCCATGTGTGAACATGTGTTGGCCAAATGCTTGTGATGGCCATCTGTCTCACATGTCTGTGTAGTCCGATATGACATACACCCATAGATGTCAGATATGTAACCATCCACAGGGCTATGCAGACAACAGGTTGTATGCTTGGTATGTGGTGTATGTATTATGGGATAGTGTGACAATATTGCAGCCAGAACACTACATGTCTGGGACATGTCAGACGACACATCACAATGTGTGCACCCATTGCAGGGGCATATAACACAATGGTGACTCCTGTGGGCTGCCCATATTCCAGCTCACTGTGTGGTACTGTTTGCGTACCACACAGGTGTTGTTCCAATGTATAGTACATATGCCTACATTGAACGATACCTCCACCGTTGTATGCACAGCTGTCCACACATGTAGCGATGACAGATACTGTGGTTTCATGTCGGTGTATCATTTAGTTTGTATATATTGCACATGGGTAGCCAGTGTGAATGATGGGAGATGTGACCTGTATATCGTGACTGGACCAAACATCAAGTGTACAAGTGTTAACTGGCCACATGGCGAATAGATCTATGCTTTAACATGCCTGATACTGATGACAGTCTCACCTGCAATGGACTGATGTCTGTGCTGCACGCCAGAGGTACCTGTATAGGGGTGACACAGCAGTTTGACCATTATCCATGACTGTATGACAGCCACAGGGTGCACTGTGCATGTTAACAAATTCGCCTGTACAATAGCATATAGTATGCACATGTGTGCATACACAGGGTAGCATACTGTAGTATGCAGCATGTGTGTAAACATACCTTGCATATGATGTTACATTACATAATGTACAGTGACACATGCAACTAAATGGTATATAATAGTCATATGTGCAGTACTGACTTACCAGGCAAGTCCAGGCTCATTGGTTGCGAGACACCCACCTCCACGATGGTAGCTAGTGTTTGTGGATGCTGTTCTGGGGGTGTCCCCAGACTGGCCAGTAGCTCCTCGGTGTGTGTGAGTGGGGGCTGGGTTGGTGGCGCACCACCTGTTCCACCTTGTTCCCTGGTGATTGCAGTGACATGCTGTTTTGCATGTGGTATCAAGTCCATGCAATGTCTGCGCACCTGCTGGTAGGTGCAGTTATGGCCACCCACATCATTAACCCTCCTGGAAGATCCTGCCACAGGTCGTCATGCTGCTGGGCATGCTGTGGCACATGGCTGAACAACACTTCATAGTTCTCATGGAGGTACAGGATGAGGACATCATCCTCCTGGTGGCTGTACGCTGGTAGGCATGAACGAGGCATTATCTGTAAGACATAATGATGGTGACAGGTCACAGTATTACAGAGATGTACAGAGATACTGCTGCACATACATTTGTAGTAAATCTAGTACATTTGCAACGTTATCTTTGCAAATCATCATGACACTGACATGACTGACATGTTTGTGTCACACACATGCAACACCCGTTACACATTGGATATCATCACCATATATATGTATCACGTCATTACATTGTTCATACTCCATGTGAATGCCGTCTTGATGTGGGCATGTCTGTTTGCCTGCACTGGTGTTCTTACCTATCAGCACATGCCTGGATGTGTCCACAGTAATGCTGTTGACCTTGATGCTGTGTATATGTCACATATCAACACATACACTGCCTTAATGGACTTGAGCAGTGACAATGCACACATACGCATGGAGACCTTTACATGCATGTGTTTTGCCATATACATCTACACGGCACTGTACAGCGGTTCACCATCCTGCCACGGATCGCCTGTGTTGCACATGTGATAGACATGGGACAATGGCTAGTCAGACGTCATTCGCAGGGATGGTTATCAACTATAGCATGTACGGGCAAGGTTTCCTAGCTGTATCCGACAGCCATTTTGCCACCACGAGGTGCATCAGTGCCACATTACTGATCCAGACAGTTGATAATACATCTACCATGTGGTCATCACACCATGTATGACAGAGATGACATGTGCAGCTTTGATGGACAGGGTTGCATGGTATGGCAGGAGTATGTCACATGTATGGCACAGGGATCTGTCCAGCATGTGGCGATCCTAGAAGTAGGATGGTGGCTGTTCATGACATATATCTTTCAGATCAGGATATGTACGTGTAGCATGTCCAACATCATAGTGTAGCACATGTCTTTATGCAAGGTGGCCAGCATGCTGCATAGTGGAGGTGAGGATTGTGAAGGCTGGTATCGCCCATCCACGCATGGCCAATACCCCTTAAAGGTGATATGTGATCCAATATTGGTCACCCGAGTGCTGAGTATGCCTGTCCACTGATCTCCATGCTCATGGATGGCAACCTGTCATGACATGGGTGCCTCGTATGACTACCTAAGAGGCCTGGAGATGTCACCAACTCAGGGAGGTGAACTGCACAGCACCATCCCTTACACAGTGTCCATAATGTTGACCGCAGCCTAGGTGGTAGTTAATGGGTACAGGGATATTCACCTAGCGGTGACAATGCTGATATCATCTGTCAGAATGTGCACATATGTCACACACCTCACCCACAAAGCCCATTCTGTATGTTGTTCACAACACTGAGACAGCTATTGCTCAAAGGTCATGGCCATTCACATCCTTACATACACAGATGCCTCCCATTTGTCTGTGTGGTATGGGCTACAATGAGGGTGGAGTACAACACATTAACCCTGTTTTACTGTAGTTGCCACTGGTGTGATATGCACACGTCACTCTGACATCTTTTGTAGTGTTGATTCTGTCAACAGGCCACTGGTAGAACACTCTTGTGACATACAAAGGTACATGTCGTCAAACATCCATACTGTCATCTACATCTGTACTGCTAACATCTACATTGATAATGGTTCGTGGACTTGCAGACCATACTCAGCAGGGTAATAGTGCGGTGCCTCCAATTATGACTGTCATCACCACTTGTGGGTTGATATTATCCAACACCCTATCTGTATTGCATTTTCATGCTCAGCACTTGTTCAGAACTTGTAAGGACTTCATGAGCTACTAATTAATGTAACACCCATTCCTAACCATTCCTCACAAGTACACTGTCTATCCTTACAATTCCAGCTTGCTTACAGTACAACAGCTGTTGTGCACACGTAACTCACATATCTTGTGACACATGGTTGAATATACAGGCATGTCCAACTGTCACGTACCAGTGCTATTGCCTGTCTATATGATGAATATGGCGTACATGTGGCAATAGAGTGATTGTCTCATGTACACAGTCAATGCTCACCTCCAAACATACGACACTACAGCCTGTGGGAGATTCACATATGCAGCCATGCTGGGGGTAATGCTGTCACCAACCCTGACTGAACCTGACAGTCATGTGGGGACATGTAACATTTGCAACACACCCCACTCATCACATAGTCTCACAAGATCTCCACCACCACAGGCCACACATACGAGTACAACTTGTGCAGTACCTCTCCATACTCTGTGTAGGCACCAAAGGCAGCCCCCATCAACAACAATAACTTATAGCCCACAGACTCATGTGTGCTCATCACATACAGCCAATATAGCGTTATAACATACACAACACACCAGTCATAAGTGACTCTGTAGGTGGTCACACTGATGTCCCACTCAGCAAGCTACACAAGGTGATAATCTCTTACATCTAGCTGTTGGGTAACTGGTTCTGCAACATAACCTAGGGACCCATGCCACACCTCACCAGGTACAATTTGACTGTCATTCTCCATGCTAGTGTGACTGCCCTGAGATGCAACTTCACAGACTACACATGCAGGGACATGCAATAGCTCACCGGTCTTGTAGCCCTGAAGGTATAAGCTGAGGTGTTCCCATATTCCACTATGTTGTACACACATCCTGGCTAGTTGCTTAGCACAATGCATCAGAGGTGCTCCATGTGCAACTAACTGTGGCCAGAACTGCTATACACATTGTAACATGCTACGGATTCAACAACATACCCCACAGTTACCAGACCTCATTTCTTAGTGTACTGGACAATAGGGTTCAGACAGGTACTACTGATGTGAGAATGACACTACCCCACACTTAACTGGGATAGCCACTCATGTACCGACACATTAGGCCAATGCTGTCCGGGATTCATAACCTCCACTCGGCTGGATCAACCCATACACACCACCTCCAAGACCAACAATATCCTAGACATGGACACTACCAACATGTGACTGGTGTTCCACACCTGTGGTTATCCTTAATAAAAAATCCACGAACAGAGAAGCAGTGAAAGAGAACCAAACAGCAATAGCGTACAACTGATTTTAATTTCCGCTTTCGTCACTCGACTTCCTCAGAATGCTTGGTGCTATTTTGGTAATTTGACCTGTGGTTATCCCCTCATTGGTAGCAGAGCAAAGCAAATCTGCATTAGACCGGCCATAGAACACATTACACAAGATAAGCCAGGTGTAGGAAAGTACAAATGAAAGCAGGCTGCTAGATGCATGCCAGAAAATGGTAGGTGAAACATGAAGAAATGTAAAGGGAAGGGCAAGAGGTAATCCACAGCAGTCAAATGTAATTCAACACCAAAGGCACCACAATAGTAGTTCCTGTCGTAAAACACATAAGATACCCTGTAGCTATGATCGTACATACACACCCTATGACATCATCGGTGTTCACAGCACAATAGCATAAAGCATGAAAGCACCCCACACACACCTGTGTATTCCCAAACACTGCACCATAGGTGTAAACATACAGGGAACTTTTACAATGTACATGTTGGGAGCTGCCATAGCTGTGATTCATCACCATGTGTTAGAGACTGACGGTGGTGTGGAGGATGATGCTGACAACCACCACAGGCCCCGGGGGAGGAGAAGAGTGTTCAGACCAAGGGTAACCTACCAGGGGTTACATGATCTGGAGATAGTAGAGTGTTACAGGGTGGACAGGGACATCTTACAGCAAATAGTTGAGCTGTGCCGACCACACCTGAGATCCAGAAACAACAGAGGGGAACCCATTCTAGTGGACACAGGTACCTTTCAAAGGCCAACTAGAGATATAATGGGGATCTCACTGGCATCAGCATCCAGGGTACTACACCAGTTCCTGGATGCCATGTTACCACATGCCAATGAGCATATATACTTCCCCCAAACTCAGGAGGAGTTGGCCAGCAATATGCGTCTCTTCCACCATGTTGCACATTACCCGGAGGTACTTTGTGCGATAGACTGCACGCACATACATATCAAGTCACCACCCAGTGAGCATGGTAGGTGCTACATAAACCACAAGGGATACCACTCCAGCAACTGCCAGGTCATGTGCAATACCCAGGGCATTGTCATGGATGTGTGTGCTGGCAGCCCTGGAAGCTACCATGACTCCCACATCTGGCATGCATCACAGCTGTATCAGGTATTTGTCAGGGGGGACATCCCACATGGCCACCTTGTGGGAGATGCTGGCTATGCACTGGAGCCATGGCTGATGACTCCCATCAGAAATGCACACACACCCATGCAAGAACGCCATAATGAGGCACATGCACAAACCAGAATCATCACATAGCTTGTGTTCGGGATGCTGAAATCATGGTTCCGTTGCTTGGAGAAATCTGGTGGAGTCTTGCAGTACTCTCCAGGCACGTGTGCCCACATCCTCATAGTATGTGCCATGCTACATAATATGATCCTGCGGAAACAGCTGCAGCAATGACAAAATGGTGAAGGCCCTCACAGCCCACTGCAATCACCAAGGTCTTCACAGGCACAGAGGGATTCAGACCACAAACACCCTGTGCCAGCCCCAGTAGGCAGACGGAGGTGTACCCAATATGCCTATGCCTTGGCAAAGAGGGAATGTATAGCACATACTCTGACAGTGTAGGGCCCTATGGACTGACACACCTCTCCACCTGCATACACAGTAAAATGGATGGCACACACACAAGACCACCTGCAAATTGTAATGTATAGGTGGCCTACTGTGTGAATATTACATAGGCAGCCCTCAACCATTATACACACAACAGCTATTGGAACAAGGAATGTCAACACCTGAACAGTACACGCACCTATCAGCATATGTTGGTACTGTGTGTATAGGTTCCTAGGTACATCGGTAGGTAGACGCCCGATTGTCAGAGGCCATACACCAATCGAGGCAAACAGTGTCTGCTGTTGCCACCACATCGAGTAACCAACTGTCGCTCAGTGGAGCAGAGCCAATTGCAGGATCCATGTGTGTAATCACTGTACCCCACACATTCTGCATGGATCATGGATGCAGTGGCAAAGCATGGGGTGTACCCATGACAGGTATATGTCACCCCAGCATGCTCCACCTATGGTTGTGTGAAGGTGTAGCACATTATAGTGTGTGGCTCACTGTGACATACATACCCAATGCTGGAGCACATCCATTAAACATCACTTAGACATGCCATTAATAGGTCTCATCCATATGTAAACTAACTGAGTTACCCATTTGATCGCAGTATGGAGTAACAGCCATAGTACAGTCCACATACAAAATGCCATAACACGTGTACAAATCCCAGATGCCCAAGTGGTAAATGCAGTGACTGTCGTGCATGTTCCCTGTCCCATATCCTGCAAGGGATGTAACGTAATCCCGAAAGGCACGAATAATGCATGTTGGATGCAGGTCATCAGATCATGTTTAGCACATGTTAGTGGGAATATGCGTTGCCCAGTGCTGGTAAGCGTCATTTAAATACGACTATACGGATATGCGCGAAACAGGGCTAAGCTTCTCTGAATATCACACAGATCACGGTCAATGATGTCCAGAACAGGTGAAACCAGCATTATTCACCCCTGTACTAAAAGTGCCTGCTCTGAAGGGTAAAATGACCACTGCCAGGAGTAGAACACGCAATCATGTACACAATCACCTAACACTAAGCTACCCAAAATGTACCAACGGCAGGTGTGTAATGTGACAGGTTCAAACACAAACGTGCAGAGTCCAGGTAACAGTATACATCGACATGTACACAATGAAATGTGTAGTCTGCCTGTCACTCTCTCTGTTTTTTATATATATATATATATATATATATATCTATATACATATACATAATTATATAATAGAGATAGATAGGGTGATAGAGAGATATATGTTGATATATATGGATTCACCTATATCTGCAAATATGTAGATAGGTCAACGACATGTACACAACCATGGAGGTACAAATAAATAGGATACTGCCAACTATAGAGTGTGTTACATACCGACACGCGTAATCACGAGGCTGAAAGACAGAAAGAACACAGTACTGGAACACTAGAACTGCGTGTAATATTACCACGATATAAAGGAACATTTAGTTGTCGCTGCCGGTGTTGCGGTCCACGTAGGTACTGTGTTCAACTGTGTTTGTGATTGCCGTAGTCTGTGTATGTGTGTGTTGAGGGTGCCATGTGCATTTCCATGGAACTGTAATGTGTGTGTGTGTGTGTTTGCATCATGTGTCTGTTAGTGCTAACTCAGAGGTAGATCATTACGGTAGGTGTGGTTATAGCTGGCCATAGGCATACGGTTACCACCTGTCCCACTTTAAGAGGGACAGCCCCTCCCTGGGCAGTCGTGTCCTGACAAAAAATATTAAAAAGGGCAAATGTCCGAGATTGTAGGACATAATTATGTCCCATATATTATGTAATAGTTGCATTAAATAGTTATGCCTGTATCTAAAAACGTAAATGTTACATGAAACATGATAAGTAGCTAAAGTGCTACAAGAATAAGTATGTATTCAGGATAAAAGTATGTGCTATCCTGTGTACTGACCGTGGGTATGTGTCGGCCTGTAAACACTGATGTGTGTCCTGCAAATGTCCCACTATGGCCATTTGAAAAGGTGGCAACCCATGCCAAAGAGGTTCAGTCACCAACACAACTGCAATGAGTGCAAATATCTGTGACAGAAATACACGGGACAGCTGTCATTTAGTAACATTCCTTTACATATCGCTGTATTTCCGGAGGTATGGAAGTATCAACCTCACCTGCATACTATATAGAAACCAATTATGTATAAGCCCGTAACAACCATAGTTTCAGTCTACTAACTGATAGATCTTCAATTAGGGAAGGAGCCCACACACATATATGGAATAAGTAGAAATGCAGTCCCCACAAACCTGTATATGCTATGTACACCCACCTACATCTCCCACATGCGAAACAATAGCAATACAGACTGTAATAACATCACAAACATCCACTCACTCAATTATATCTGCAGAAGTGTTAACATACCTTGTGAGAGACACATTTGTAAAGGCATCATGTGAAATCATAGCTGTTGTATAATGGAACAGACGGCGATGTTACAGGTTTTGTTTGCAAAATTCCCTTATCAGACGGTTGAGATGACAGATACACTCACATGTAGAACCACATACTCTAGCCATCACACACAATCCACGGGGGACATGATTCCAAAATATCCATGTCTTGACAAATAGCAATTGCAATTCCACACAACAAAACACATACAGGCTGACTCCCCGAAGGTAGGGCAAAAGGGCAACGCCTAAGTGGAGAATTCAATTATACCCCACTGTTGCCACGTAATTGGCGAATGGAGTAGCTGCACAACTGATGTGCATGTAATAATTTACTCAGGAATACCAACTGGCAGCAGGAAACCTCATGTTACAGTTATCGACATATATAAGGATGACTTGCCAGACATTCAAACCGTATGCTCATACCATAGAACCATTTAAACAGTAAAGGTGTAAGAGAGATATTTACGAAAGTTCGCAATGCTAACAAGGTATGTAGAACACTTAGTATGTTAGTGTATGTATAGCCTGTTTTGTATTAATTAAAAGTGTCCGCATTGCATAAAGTGGGAAAAGGTATTATGTAGTGATGTCTTGCTGAGCATAGTAACGCTTGTAGAAATTGTGTATCCTGCTGTGGGCCACAAGGTAAACATCACAGACACCACAAGGGATGCTACATGAGGGCTTTAAACAGAATAATTCCACACCACCCGCCATCAGTGGTAGGGTATGTCCAACAAGTACGTGCCATAGCAGGGGATAGTATATGTTGATATACTGTCACAGTAGGCATGTGTATGGGCATATAACGACAATAACATGCTTAAGGTGGTCCTGCTGTGCAAGTATGCTTTGCATTATGGGATAATATGTAAAATATGTGTAATGTACAGTATTGTAGGTAGATATGTCAGATATTCTACACAGCATAACAGTTATATCATGCAAACAAAAGGTATCGTCTATTGGCATGTACAATACACAATAACAAGATACATATGGCTTGTAGTCATGGGACACTGTAACAGCATGATAGCTAATCAAAATGGAAGAGCTACTCAATTAACCATGCACAAAGGACATGTAATAGCTTCACAGGTTCATAGTGAGGTACTATGCTGTCTGGCAAGTCTATGTGTAAGCCCAACTACAGTCTTTACACCAACGGCAACTCTCTAGGGTAGTGTCCTGTCTGTGAACAGCAGAGCCATGTGTTACCTGCACCTCTGCACAGTACAGCCACTGCAGTGATCCCTGGCATACATATGTGTCTCCCATCCACCAAGTGAGGTATCTCATAAACAGTGCTACTGAGTGTCCCTGCGTGATGTACATAGGAATCATGTTCCAAAGCATGGTGAGTGTCTGGTTTGGGAATGTAACCCTCAAGAACATCCCACTCATCGTTGTGTTTGTGCACATATCCATGAGCATGTTGCTCTAAGTGGCCTTTGCTTATGTCGCTTATGTGGAGTACATCCATGAATATTGTTGTGGACATGGGCCCTGTATGTTCAGCAGAGGTCTCCCCTGAGTATGCAGTATGCAAATGTGTACAGTCGTGGTGTCCGTAGTTCTGCCGCATACGTCAACCTTCGGAGCTCAATAATCCTCATGGTGTGTTAATGTTGTGGTATGTAAAGCTGTTGCTGTTCTGTAAGGTACACCCTAAAAGGGGTGTTGTACCCCTGAATGTGTGTATACGTCAGGAGTTTACAGGTACAATGGGTGCTTTTGTTCCAGCTACAAACCCAGTACAGATAAGGGTGGCCACGTAGAAGGATATCCAAGCCACATTGGCAATATGGTTGTCAAAGGAGTGGGTGCCACATACGTGTGTACTAAGATCCCGTATAATGTCACATGTATGTAGGGGACTACCACCTATGTGATAGTCAGTGGGAGATTGGTGTAATCCAAAGGGGATGTTCATGCACCATGTGTCATGCAGCTTGAGGCCATGTTATCGACATCAGGTATCCGTCATAGTGACACCCTTATGGAGGGAGTGTGTATCAGCTGGTGGATCAATCATGGTACCTTGTATGCAATTGTCTGGAAACCTAGTCAGGCAAAGTCCCTCTGTGCTAGCCTGTACCTCAGGGAAGCATATACTGAACATGAGGGGCCCTATGACTGAGGACTGTGGTATGCCAAGTGTAACTGAAATACAGTAGGTACTATGGTATGCTACCCTCATTGTGTGGGTCCTGTCCGTGAGCCACTTTGCATAACATCCTGAGACATAGGGGTTGATGTGCAGGTGGATGTGTATGTTGTTAATACCAGAATGGAAAACGGTGCTGAAAGCCAATGAGAGGACAATGTAGGCTGTGTGGACCCCCTTACCATCATCAACTACCCTGGTAACTGTATCAAAGGAGTTCACCAGGTGTAGGAACCATGGTCTGGCCCTAACAAGTCCAACCTGGGTGGCATCAAAGGTCTGGAGCCCACCAATGTCTCTGTGAATAACTTCCATGATGATGTGCCCCATAGCCTTGCAGAACAGTCCAGTCAGGCGTATAGGGCAATAGTCCCTCTGGTTCATTGTGGCGCCACCTGTGTGGAGTGTGATAACTGTTGCTGTGTGCCATTCAGGGGCCACAATGTCTGATACATGGCTATTAGTGAATCTAGTGGCCAAGTGGGGAGACATGTAATTCTGAGGTTTGTGTAAATCACAGCCTGGGATGTTGGACAGTCACATGGAGTCTGTGTTCCAGGCCTTACAGAGTGCAGGTTGGAACTGTGTAGTTGTGACCGCAGGGACCCCGAAATGTTCCTGCATGGATTATGGCCCTGTAGGGAGTGAGAGGGTATAAAGTTAGCATTGAACCCATCCACCAGGATGTTGCCAACATCACTCGGTTCTGTAATGTTCCTGAGTAACCGTCGTTTGTCAGAGCAGATGTGGGTATTGCCATTGACTACTGACATACCTCCATAATGCTTTGTGGTACACCCTGGAATGTGTCGCAGTAATGTTTACTTAGCTAGGTTTGGAGGATGTGATAAGGGCTCCCGGAGCCCTACTGAGGCTGACCAGTGAGCTACCCCACCCACGGGATTGGACTCCACTTTGCAACAGCCTCCACCTTTTGTTGTACATTATGTCCATGGAACTGGACCCCCAGCATGGCGTCCCTTATCTGGTGGGTACCATCATGACTTTGTTTGAAATAGCATGATCCATGCAGTCGTGTAAGTGCTAATGAAGTGTACTGGGATATGTTTCAGCGTTTGTATGTGCATTGTCCATCTGCATGGGTGTCATGACGTTTACTGCTGCTGTCATAAGACGTCTGTAGTAGGCATTGTACTAATCTTGTACTGTGCATGCCATGAAGGGTGTGGTGCTGGGATGTGGATAACAAGGGTGATTAGCATATGTTCAGAAACTACCAGTGAGGGGATAACCACAGGTGTGGAACACCAGTGACATGTTGGTAATGTCCATGTCTAGGATATTGTTGGTCTTGGTGGTGGTGTATATGGGTTGATCCAGCCGATTGGAGATTATGAATCCTAGACAGCGTTGGCCTAATGTGTCAGTACATGAGTAGCTATCCCAGTTAAGTGTGGGGTAATGTCAGTCACACATCAGTAGTACCTGTTTGAACCCTACAGTCCAGTACACCAAGAAATGAGGGCCGGTAACCGTGGGGTATGTTGTTGAATCTGTAGCATGTTACAATGTGTATAGCAGTTCTGGCCACAGTTAGTTGCACGTGGATCACCTCTGATGCATTGTGCTAAGTAACCAGCCAGGAGGTGTGTACAACATAGTGAAATATGGACACACCTCAGCCGTGGGTGTTCTGGTTCAGGTTACATGACTGAAAGGTGTGGTCTGCTTATAACCTGTCAGTGCAGGTATGGTCTGCAGAGCCTAGAGGCAGGTCCCAGTCACTACAGAGATATTGAAGTGGTCCATTATAAGGAGTGCCTTGCCTGTGTGCGTCAGAGATGATGTCAAGCATTGAGTCACATGATCCCATGTTTTGCTTGCCTGTTCCCGTTCTGGTGGTGAATGTTATTGGAAACTGTGCAAGACAGGCAGTATAGGAGCAGCAAAAGCCTTACATGTTATCTGTACTCCCAGGGCTGACAGGTGCAGGTCATCTGTGCCAAAGCATCGTGTTTTGTTGACCATGTCATTCAAAGCAGACAGATACTGGATGCCTGTGGAATGACAGCAGAAGCATAGGCAACTGTTGAAGTGAAACAGTCAGTTGTTGTACAGTGGTATCTAGTCTGGATGAATGCAGAATGCTCCCCAGGGCTTGGCCGATACCTTCTGGGCTACAAGACTGGAGAGCTATTGCATGTCCCTGCACATGTAGTCTGGGAAGTTACATCTCAGGGCAGTCACACTAACATGGAGAATGACAGTCAAATTGTACCTGGTGAGGTGTGGCATGGGTGCATAGGTTATGCTGCAGAACCAGTTACCCGACAGCTAGATGTAAGCGACTATCGCCTTGTGTAGCCTGCTGAGTGGGACATCAGTGTGACCGCCTACAGAGTCACCTATGACTGGTGTGTTGGGTATGTTATAACACCCTATTGGCTGTATTTGATGGGCACACATGAGTCTGTGGGCTATAAGTAATTGTTGTTGTGTTTGGTGATGGGGGCTGCCTCTGGTGCCTACACAGAGTATGGAGAGGTTTTGCAAATGTCGTACTCATACTATGTGTGGCCTGTGGTGGTGGAGATCTTGTGAGACTATGTGATGAGTGGGGTGTGTTGTAAATGTTACACGTCCCCACATGAATGTCAGGTTCAGTCTGGGTTGGTGAGAGCATTACACCCAGCATGGCTACATATGTGCATCTCCCACAGGTTGTAGTGTCGTATGTTGGGAGGTAAGCATTGACTGTGTACATGAGACAATTGCTCTAGTGCCACATGTTCGCCATATTCATCATATAGACAGGTAATAGCACTGGTACGTGACAGTTGGACATGCCTGTATATTCAATCATGTCTCACAAGATATGTGAGTTACGTGTGTACAACAGCTGTTGTACTGTAAGCAAGCTGGAAAGGTAAGGACAGACAGTGTACTTGTAAGAAATGAGTTGGAATGGGTGCTATAGTAATTAGTAGCTCATGAAGTGCTCACAAGTTCTGAACAAGTGCTGAGCATGAATATGCAATACAGATAGGGTGTTGGATAATATCAACCCACTGCAACCCACAAGTGGAGATGACAGTCATAATTGGAGGCACTGCACTATTACCCTACTGAGTATGGTCTGCAAGTCTATGAACCTTTATCAATGTAGATGTAAGCAGTACAGAAGTAGATGACAGTATGGATGATTTCACACTGCATAGCATACCTATGACAGGTCATAGGACATCATCACCCATACCATGTTCCAGCTACACTGAGTATACTAGATATACCTTCGTATGTCTCAGGAGTGTTCTACCAGTGGCCTGTTGACAGAATCAACACTACAAAAGGTTTCAGAGTGACATGTGCATATCACACCAGTGGCAGCTACATTAAAACAGGGATAATGTTTTGTACTCTCCTGTCATTGTAACCCATACCACACAGACAAATGGGAGGCATCTGTGTATGTAAGAATGTGAATGGCCATGACCTAGGAGCAATCGCTGTCTCAGTGTTGTGGACAACATACACAATGGGCTTTGTGGGTGAGGTGTGTGACATATGTGCACAATCTGACAGCTGATAATAGCATTGTTACCTCTAGGTGAATAACCCTGTACCCATTAACTACCACCTAGGCAGCAGTCAACATTATGGACACTGTGTAAGGGATGGTGCTGTTCAGTTCACCTCCCTGAGTTGGTGACATCTCCAGGCCTATTAGGTAGTCATACGAGGCACCCATGTCATGACAGGGTGCCATCCATGAGCATGGAGATCATTGGACAGGCATTCTCAGCACTCGGGTGACCAATATCAGATCACATATCACCTTTAAGGGGTATTGGCCATGCGTGGATGGGCGATACCAGCCTTCACAATCCTCACCTCCACTATGCAGCATGCTGGCTACTTTGCACAAAGACATGTGCTACACTGTGATGTTGGACATGCTACAAGTACATACCCTGTCCTGAAAGACATATGTCATGGACAGCCACTGTCCTACTACAAGGATCGCCACATGCGGGACAGATCCCTGTGCCATACATGTTACATACTCCCGCCATACCATGCAACCCTGTCCATCAAAGCTGCACATGTCATCTCTGTCATACATGGTGTGATGACAGCATGGTAGATGTATTATTAACTGTCTGGATCAGTAATGTGGCACTGATGCACCTCGCGGTGGCAAAATGGCTGTCGGATACAGCTAGGAAACCTTGCCCATGCATGCTATAGTTGATAACCATCCCTGCGAATGACGTCCGGCTAGCCATTGTCCCATGTCTATCATATGAGCAACACAGGCGATCTGTGGCAGGATGTTGAACTGCTGTACAGTGCCATGTAGATGCATATGGCAAAACACATGCATGTAAAGGTTCCGTGCATATGTGTGCATTGTCACTGCTCATGTCCATTAAGGCAGTGTATGTGTTGATATGTGACATATACACAGCATCAAGGTCAACAGCATCACTGTGGACACATCCAGTCATGTGCTGATAGGTAAGAACACCAGTACAGGCAAACAGACATGCCCACATCAAGACAGCATTCACATGGAGTATGAACAATGTAATGAGGTGACACACCTATATAGTGATGATATCCAATGCATAATGGGTGTTACATGTGTGTGACACAAACATGTCAGTCATGTCAGTCTCACGATGATTTGCAAAGATAACTGTGCAGATGTACTAGATTTAATATAAATGTATGTGCAGCTGTATCTCTATACATCTCTGTGATACTGTGACCTGTCACCATCATTATGTCTTCCACATAATGCCTTGTTCATGCCTGCCAGCGTACAGCCGCCAGGAGGATGATGTCCTCATCCCGTACCTCCATGAGAACTATGAGCTGTTGTTCAACCATGTGCCACAGCATGCCCAGCTGTGTGATGACCTGTAGCAGGACCTTCGCAGGAGGATAATGATGTGGGTGGCCATAACTGCACCTACCAGCAGGTGCGCAGGCACTGCACGGACTTGATATGACATGCGAAACAGCATGCTACTGCAATTGCCACGGAACAAGGTGGAACAGGTGGTGGGCCACCAACCCAGCCCCCAGTCACACACACTGAGGAGCTACGGGACAGCCTGGAGACACCCTCAGAACAGCATCCACAAACACTAGCTGCCATCATGGAGGTGGGTGTCTCCCAACCAATGAGCCTGGTAAGTCACTACTGCACATATGACTATTATATCCCATTTAGTTGCATGTGTCACTGTACAATATGTAATGTAACATCATATGCAAGGTATGTTTACACACATGCTGCATACTACAGTATACTACCCTGTGCATGCACACATGTGCATACTATATGCTATTGTACAGGTGAATGTGTTAACATGCACAGTGCACCCTGTGGCTGTCATAGAGTCATGGATAATGTTCAAACTGCTGTGTCACAATTATACAGGTACCCCTGGCATGCCGCACAGGCATCAGTCTATTGCAGGTAAGACTATCATCAGTATCAGGCATGTTAATGCATATATCTATTCGCCATGTGGCCAGTTAACACATGTACACAGGATGTATGGTCCAGTCACGATATACAGGTTGCATCTCCCATCATTCACACTGGCTACCCATGTGCAATATATACAAACGAAATGAAACACCAACATGAAACCACAGTATCTGTCATTGCTACATGTGTGGACAGCTGTGCATACAACGGTGGAGGTGTCGTTCAATGTAGACATATATACTATACATTGGAACAACACCTGTGTGGTACGCAAACAGTACCACACAGTGAGCTGGAATATGGGCAGCCCACAGGAGTCACCATTGTGTTATATGACCCTGCAATGGGTGCACACATTGTGATGTGCCATCTGACATGTAGCGTTCTGGCTGCAATATTGTCACACTATCCCATAATACATACCCCACATACCAAACATACAACCCATTGTCTGCATAGCCCTGTGGACGGTGACATATCTGACATCTATGGGTGTATGTCATATGGGAATACACAGACATGTGAGATAGATGGCCATCACAAACATTTGGCCAACACATGTTCACACATGGCCATGGAGGATGGCCAGAGACATGTAGCCACACAGTAGATGTGATGTGTATACACCCTGTTGCACATTGTCCACACATGGTCCAACTATAGCCTTAGTTGACTGATTATACAGTTGATGTGGTACACTGGACATCCTAAAAGCCTGTGCACAGCTAGTGGAGGTGTCATGTAAGTCGACCTATAAGATGTGTTGAACATCACGACTGTATCATAGCATGACAAGAGTCACCTGTACAGCTTCCACAGACATTGACACCACATCAGGCCACAGATACCATACATTTCCCTTGCTGCTGTAGGACATCACCATCAGCCATGCACCTCGTGTGTGTGGTACATCAATGTCATGTGGGACATGGTGTATTGACAAGTCTGCCTTGTGTGGACATGGTTGCCAGGCAGCTAAGACTCTGTAGTAGTTGTGCAGGGATGTCATCTGTAGGTCTTCCAGTGACCTGTCACATGACACAGCATGGTTTGGTGTGTATACACCTCAGCAACGTGGGTCAAACTCCACAGTTATGTCATGTGTATGCACGCAGTTATGGCTATGCAATGTGTGCATATTACACACTGTATAGCAATATAGATGCCTCATGATGCCATGCAATGGCACAGTGTCTGTACTTCACACTGTATAGCAATGCAGATGCCTCACACTACCCTTCCATGCTCATGCACATTTGCTAAATGTGCATTCTATCTGTAGGGCATACAGACAACACAGCAATGTGTTACCCATTACAAGGCTGTACATGTGTCAGGACACCATTGTGTCAGACATGTATGCATGTCAATGCACATGTCAGCAGATTACATGTCAAGGTCACTTCAGCCATGTGTACTGTTAACTTGTGCTGGTCCACATGGTATATCACAGGGATGCATGCTTACTACCATGATTGTGTGAACTGCATGTCTACTGATATGACACCTGCTTGCTGTTGTGTGCAACCCAGGGAGGAATGCTAACTACCACTATTAATGTCTGAGCTGCATGCCGTCTGCTGTATCACATGCATGCTGCATGCCATCTGTCAAATCACATGCATGGTGTGTCTGTGTGTGTGTGTCTGTGTGTGTGTGTGTGTGTGTGTGTCTATTGTAATGCAGAGTCTTTCTTTGCATTCACAGGTGATGTAGGTGCGTTACCCTCCTGCGGTCCATCTGATATTAGTGCCCCCAAAGATACTAGCAGTGATGAACATATGCATGAGGTACAGGAAGGGTTGTCAGGGGCTGAATCTGTGCCAATGGTTGCCATCCCAGCTATGTGCCCCTCTTCCCCGCACACAGTTCTCATGCCAACACATACCCCATCACCAGTGGCCATAGAGGAAGGACAGTCGGCGTGTGCTAGCTTGGAACAGGAATGTGTGGTGGCTACAGAAGGTGTGTCTCCACACCATGGTGTCAGTGTAATGACTGCAGGTGTGCCACACAGGCATGTGGCCAGTGCTGCTCGTAGGAGGACCTCTGGCAGACATTCACCTGCAGGACAGAGTGCAGCAGCTGGTGTCACCAGACACATGTTCCAGACTGTAATGGTGGCACAGGCATGTGCTGAACGGCAGAACAGAGAAGGGCAGAGGCTTCAGAGGGCTGCTATCCGTACTCTAAATGACAACATCCAGGCACTGGCAAATGCTCAACAGCAGATTTCTGATGTTCTGGGCAGGCGATTGGGTGACATGGTCGGAATCCTTGACCGTGGCATGGCAATCCGCGAGCATGAGCTGTCTGTGCTGGAACAACTGGTAGGAGTGAGGCGTAGGCCACGTGGACGTAGGCCAGCTACACCACCTAGTGCAGGTCAGCGTGAATGAGCCACCTCACATGCTCGCTCTGATAGTGCCAGTAGCTGTAGCAGTGTAGCTGGTGCTGTGCTGTCCATGCCAGGACACAGCAGGCCACATGGACATGGCCCTGGACGTTCCCAGTGGGGACACGGTTCCAGTGGACATGTGTCATTGGACAGTAGCCAATTTGTACCTCCGCCTGGTAGTGCCCATGCAATCCCTGGCAGGCACAGGTCACATGGCTGTGGCCAGACACAGTGAGCTATATATCCTGGTCTGTACAATCTGGAGCTGTCAATAATACCCCTTGTGTAGGCCTGGCAAAAGGCAGAACTGTGTGCACTCATACACACACACAGCAAAAACATCTGTAGGGCACTGCAACGCCCACATGCATAACGACCACACATGTCCAATCAGATCACTGGCCCTTACCCACACACATGATGTCATCCACTGGTGCAGCCTATGTCCCTGGCAAACATTATCACCCTGTGCATATGACGATGCCTGTGCCGCATCCCTGTCATCTACACCATCGGTGCAGGGACATGCTCAAATGATCTGATGCACAGGATGAACAGAATAGTGAGAGAAGTGTATATTACATTAGTTGTGTACTGTTGACACACACCAGACATACCATGTAGTACAGGTTTATAATGCATTGTTATATGTTCACAGTATGTGTCTTGGTAACAACAGTAACAGCATGTTGGTAATGATGCCCTGGTTCTCTCCTTATGGTCTACTTGCATGTGCCAACAAATAGCAGTGTTTGCAGTTTCCCATGTGTAAATGTGGAGTACTCACAGGCATGTATGGCAATACCAGCATGCTATACGTAGCCTCAACATGACTATTAGAAAGGCTACCATACCACAGATGTCCAGACATCTACTGATCCAGAAGCATGTGAGCTGTTTAATAGGCTACAGTGGCTAGAGAGGCGACATCCATACCAGGTCACATCACAGGTATGTTGACATGGTGCGGGGGGGTTTACACAGCGGTCTGGCTGATGATAACGTTAGAGGCCACTTGATAGCATGAGGCCTCACTGTGTAGCAGTAATACCCTGTCACATTACAGGATGAGAACACACACAGACATACACAGAAACACACAGTAACATGCCCACACTCACGGGGTCAACAACACTATAACGCACACTCGATAGTGTTGAGGTGAGGACGCCTGCCTATGTGGTAATCACCCTCACAGTACTGTACACCCAGATGATGCAACACAGAGAATGAACATGTACAGGTAGCCAGTAAGGCTGAGACCGATGGCATCAACAGGGTAGTAGACTGCATCACCCATGAGGGGTTAGGGATCCTGTCTGTTCTGTATGGTAGCATATACCCTCACTCCATGCACCAGACAGCCATATATACATACATACATACACACACACACACACACACACACACACACACACACACACACTGTCGAGTCCACAAATGTCATTCACATACGGATAGCTGACATGTGTGATACACACACCGCCCCTGCCTATGTCATGCTTTCCACACTGCAGTATGTACAGATCTCTACAACAGTGTACAGGGGTGTGTAACAAGTGGGATGTATTCCCCACCATATGTGGCATATATGGTCACACAAGCAAACACACATGGCAGTACTGTGAATGATACACCTGCTATATGATGATACGTCTGACAGACATGCAGCAGTATTGGCCGCATTATGTGTACCAACACTACCTTCGGCAATTGTGCTGCTATATGCACACGGGAGGATGTAAGTGTTAGAGGTGTCAAGTGACTTACAGTTAGCAACACCTGACCGCTGTGTAGGTTTTATGTCTTCACCATCAAGTAACAGTAACATAGCGTACTGTTTGCACATGTAATGGTAGGATGGCTTGTGACACACCTGTGAGCCGTCCCCGGCAAACATCCATCTGCAAAGGTGGATCACCACTTTATGTATACACATCCATCCATACCTGATGTACATCCTATTTCACCATATATAGGTGTCAATGATGGGGCTGCATTGCAACTGCATGTTGTTGTTAGGCACAGATGAATTACATACCTCAGCCACTGCACATGCATGGTAGCTCCATGCACACCACTACATGTACATGTGTGTTGGTCCTACATGCCTGTCATGTAGCCATGTTTGTATGCATTGCAATTGGTGGACATGTGTGATGACATACATAACACATGGTCTGTGGTATGGTATGATATGATGGGTGTCATGGGTAACTAGTACAGAGGGAAAGTTTCCTCGGTCAACATTGCTACCTCATGTACTGTTAGCATTCAACAGCCATGGACCTACCTACCATGTGCATGCATGTGATTGCTGTAGCCACTTGTCTGCATGGAAGACAGCAAAAGCTATGCTATGTACATATGTGTTGTGTGTGTGTGGTCCATGCACATATCCACTGCAATTACATGTATGTCATATCCAAATGTGTGTTCTTTGGTGTACAGCGACAGTCATCTGTCACAGCTGTGTAAGACCCAAGGCCCCTGTTATGTGCAGAGCCGACCTGGTTATGTACAGTGGTATCTTTGCATTGCATAACACATGATGGAACCCTGTCAGTACATGTGTAGTCTGCACAGTTGCTGTAGACCTATGTACAGTCCACTGGTAATAAGTCACATGGTGTTGTGGTAATGTATGGATGTGTGTTGCTGGTCCAAGGACATGGTGATGTCTGAGGGCTACATAGTAGAATGCGGTGTTTACCACTGTGATCTGCACCTGAGATATCTGTGATGGCTCTTGAGTGTGTACTGGTCAGTACATGTGAGTGGCCTTCTTGTACGTGGGGACAGTAACACTATACTGTACCCTTCCGTGTTTAGAATCCGCATGCATGCAAGACAGCCCTTTGCTACTGCTAAGTGTGTGAGCATGCCCACTACGCCATTGTGTAGATGGATACACAGTACATTCCAAACTGTGCCCTTCCGTGTTTAGAATCCGTGTGCATGCAAGATAGCCCTTTGCTTCTATTAAGTGTTTGAGCATGCCCAGTACACCTTTGTGTAGATGGACACATAGTACATTCCAAACGGACTTGTGATACTAAGTGTGTGAGCATGCCCAGTGACACCTTGTGTTGGTGATGTGCCTCTGTGTATGGGCATGGCCATTGACATCCTGTATAGCGATGGTGATCATCCAGGCAACAGATGTCCATACCCCACGTCAGGATGGATGCCTACATTGAACACACTGGTTAACTGTCTTGAAGGGTGTACTGTCTGTGGCGTGTCCCGTATCTATGTAGTGTTGTAATAGTGCTCCGTAGATAGGCAGCTGTCCCGCTCACACCACTGCCGTGTGTTTGTCTACATCTACCTTGGGACAGTAATATGCTTTTAGACTGCTCTTTCTCTATACATTCCCTATCGGCGTCTTTGCCTTTGCGGATGATGTCATCCACCTAGAAGTATGCCTCTGGGAGTGCTGTGTTCCAGTAATCTCGATAGCGCATTCTGTAACTGCATAATGCTGTAGTGTGATAAGGTAGTTAGGTGTATGTTCAACTCCCAGTCCTGCCAAGTGTGTGCCTGTGTGTGTGTGTGTTTCCAGCTGCCTGAGGATAGAGTAATTCTTTTAGATGGCTCACTCCACATACATTCCCTATCGGCGTCTTTGCCTTTGCGGATGATGTCATCCACCTAGAAGTATGCCTCTGGGAGTGCTGTGTACCAGTAATCTCAATAGCGCATTCTGTAACTGCGTAATGCTGTAGTGTGATAAGGTAGTTAGGTGTATGTTCGACTCCCAGCCCTGACAAGTGTGTGTGTGTGTCTGTGTGTGTGTGTTTCCAGCTGCCTGGGGACAGTGTAATGCTTTTAGAAGGCTCACTCCACATACATTCCCTATCGGCATCTTTGCCTTTGCAGATGATGTCATCCACCTAGATGTATGCCTGTGGGAGTGCGGGGATGCTGGAGCTCGGTAGTGCGTTCTCTTACTGCATAATGCTGTAGTGTGGTAGACTAGACAGGTAGGTGCTCGATTCCAAGGCATGGCAGGTGTGTGTGTTTGGCAGTTATACCGTATGTGTTGGTATCTGTGGTTGGCTAGCTGCGGGATGTGTTCAGTGTGTTTTGTTGCTGACCTATATAGTGTCCAGAGCCAGCATATTCTGCCAAGACACTGGGTTGTCAACACATACATTCACCAATAGGTCTGGTGAGTAACTGTCAGCAGCCCTACTCTTACCCTTGATACGGTCTGACCCATGTGACGCAAGATAACACACGTGCCTTGATAGTAACAACACTACATGATGCAGGTGCCACATGTCGTTTCCTTTTCATTCCTGTCTAATGCATTGCTGTCATGTGGTCCGCTGTTGTGATATAAATGCCATATCTATATATGTGTGCACATGTATATGTGTGTATATGTATATATATATATATATATATATATATATATATCTATATATACGTATATATGTATACAAATAATATATATGATATATGTAGATGTAGAGGTGGACATAGATGTGAACATATATGTCTGGGGACATCAGCACTATTGAATGTTTGTGCCGGATGATCTGTATGTGATAACCTGGGATCTATGTATATCTGCCATGGCGTGGTGGTAATGCACATCGTCTGTAGTGTGCAGGGCCATGGGTTATAGTCATGTAGACACCGGTTATTTTGTTGCTGGGAAGACCATGGGACATCGAATATGGTGATAGTAAGGCACCTGTTGCCAGTTGTGTATGGATCTGAGCGACACTGAGCAGTGGTTATTAATTTGGAGGATCGGTATGGGTCATATAACTATTCATTAGAAGACTGTACTGTGCAGATGAGGTTGACTATAGTGTATCACATTTATCACCAGGGTGTGCTGCTGGTCCCTGGAGTGTATGTGTGTAGTCAGCCAGGTGCAGGTCTCGAATATAGTTGACAGCATGGGAGAGGGGTCAGGCATACTGTACGTACATTGCAGAACTGTGCCTCGGGAGTGCTCCTGCCTTAGCACACCTAAGCTAGGGGTGTGTCTATATCTGCCTGGTGACATTGGGAGGGATGACAGCAGTGGTGGGGTAGTCAGGGTGTACAGGCTGCACAAACAGGTGTTGATCAGCACAATCAGCAAATGACATGGCCAGCCCGCACAGGAACAGTACGTTAATGCGAGCAAGCATCATACACAGAGGTTTCGTCCGCACTCTACACCACCGGTGAATACCTGCAGGGACATTTCATGACAAATTCCAACCAAATGACACGGGCTGCAGCAGGCAACATATACCAACATGTCCAGGAGGCTGGGGCAGTGAGGATGTGTATGCTGCCGAACAACCCTTACTGGAGTGACATAAGACTTTATAGACCAAGGGTGACTTACCAGGGGCTACATGGGCTGGGAATGTTGGAGCATTATAGGGTGGACAGAGACCTCCTACAGCAGCTTGTTGACCTGTGCCTGCCACACCTGACATATCAAACAAGCCGAGGGAAGCACATCACAGTGGATACTATGGTATGTGTTGGCCTAGGTGTACTAGCCACAGGTACCTCACACAGCACAACTGGGGATATCATGGGTATCTCACAGGCATCTGCATCCAGAGTATTGCACCAGTTCACAGACGCCATGTCAACACACGCTAGTGAGCACGTACATGTCCTCAACACACATGATTAGTAGACCAGTAATATGCATCTGTTCAACCACATGGATGACTACCCTGGGGTACTGGGTGCTATAGCCTGCACACACATACACATCGTAGCACCGTCCGGTGAGTGGGGTAGGGCCTACAGTCGCTGCAGGGGCATACCCTCCAACAGCTAGGCCATATGCGATGGCCAGGGCATGTGATTGAATGTGTGCGCTGTCTGCCCTGGAAGCTATGATGTGTCCAATATATGGCTTCTGACACAGTGTAGCACACCAATGCCAATATGGACATCCCCTACAGTCTCCTAGTGGAGGATGCTGGGTAAACACTGGTGTCGTGGCTGATGACACCCATCAGCAATGCACACACACCTGAACACTCACACCATACTGAGGCGGATGCACAGGCAAGAAGTATACTTTTGCATGTGTTTGGGATGCTCAGTTCACAGTTCTGGTATCCGGACACATCCGTTGGAGCTCTGCAGTATTCACAAGCTACATGCATACAAGTTGTTATGGTATTTGCTAGGCTACACAATCTTATCCTGCAGTAACAGTTGCAGCAGGAACAGCATGGGGCAGGGCCACACAGCCCAACACCACTGCCAAGGCCTGTACAGGCACAGCGTGACTTGGTGAAGGAACTACCTGAGCAGGGCACAGTCGGCGAAAGCCCGTGCACAGTATGACCTGCCCTTGGCAGAGAGGCAACACAAGGCATATGCACTGACACAGTAGGTACCCACAGATTTCCCCTCTCTGACCCGCACACAGTACAATGGATGCCAAACATGACAGTATTTGTGCTTGGCCATTTATAGGAGGTGCACTGTGTGCATCCAACATAGGCAGCAATCCAGCACCGTCCTCAAGTCCGGAACACACCCAGGGTATGTCTATTGACCTAACAAGTGGCAGTTGTATTAGAATGTGTAGTTACCCATTGCTATGGTATGTATGTGCGCATACAAGTAACTGTGGTGGCCAAATGTTAGAGCAGCAGACAGTATACATCCATAGTGGCACCATGACCTCTGTAGCACATACAGGGGTCACAAAGGTAGCCTGTAGTACACAGGGTGTCCTAACCCACTGCAGATTATGGGCTGACCATCATGTGTGTCCATACAGCACACACACGTTCCATGCAGCTGGACAGATGTGGACCAATACAGACAAATGATATACGATGGCCTATGTATATGCCCAATGAATGACCCCAACCCCCTAAGACACACACAGACGACAGCAGGCCAGGCAGTTTGATGTAGGTTGTGTAAGCTAGGATGTCCAACACCACTGTACTGGTAATTAAAGCTGGGAACTGACGTACCCTGGTATCCCTCCAAACAGCAATTTAGGTAGGTCCACACACTGACATGGAGTACCCTTCATACCAGTACAGTAGCGACAGATGTGTACAACTGTTGGCTGTGCCCCACTGTCAAACCTACACATGTGAAATCATGTGCACCACCCACGGTGCTGTGTAGGACTGTGGTTGTGGTTGGATGTCCCCCCACACTATGCAGATCTGTAGCAACTGTCAATGACCATTAGCTACCCTGCAGACACTGCATGACACCTGTCCATGTAGAACAGAGGGGTCAGCAACACAATACTAACTATCTGGACATGTGACACATGCAATACAGTTGACCATACTTGGCATGTTCACACACATGACGGTATGACGGTAATGTCGGTCGACAACATGCATAACAGTCATACTGGGTATGCTCACACACTGAAACACAGGACGGCCAGGCATGCATACACCAGTGGTCTGGACATATCTGCCAGTACATTGCTATACTGTTGGATGTCTGCGCTGTATGGTGTGTGTGTGTGGTCTATTGTCTGTACATATGCAATGGTCTATTATTAATTCACATGAGCTATGTGCGCAGGGTACTTCTACCATCACGTGTATAGGGTGTTTTTTTGTTTGCGGACAGGCCGACGCCTTTGGATACAGACTGGGTAAGGCACATTCCAGCAGGTGGGAGCAGTTGTGCATGGGTTTGCACAGTGTTAAGCACTGCGGACCTCTGTTCACAGCACCTTATACACGTTTAGACTCCACATTTCTTTGACAGTGCACTACTGGCATACTGGTAGCCAAACACGCATACAGCCGCTCGCTCACCGACATTTCCGCTTACATTTGTCACTCACGCTGGGTGTGTGCGATCCCTTGTGATACGTATTACATCTGACTACATGACTACAGTATCGGGTATGTGTAACCATTTTGCGACGGCAGGCGTTCGACTGTATGGACTTGGCAGCCTGTCCAGTGATGTAATCATATTATATCCGTGTTCCTCATATGATCTGTTCCCATCTGCCTGATACATGGGAACCGATACTCTGCAGTGCTGACATGTGACTTGAGTTTGTTAACGCAGCTGTCTGCCGAGTCATGCTACCGCATACCTACTGCATGTTGTCCACCTTTCAGATTGCATGACGGGAGACTGTAGGAGTTACACCTTTCCCACTTTGCATGGGACAGTCCCTCATCATGCATATCTCATGTGACCATACCAGAACTCTCCACCAATCGGGGACACATTTCTACAGAATCAGGTACAGGTCAAGAAAAATCAGGGACACTTTTACATAAGTAGTGCTATTAACTTGAAACATTAACAGAATCAGAGCATGTGACTTAATACACATATTCTGAAGTAACAGTTGTTTATAACTCTTACTTATTGTCATTAGTCAGTAAGTGTTATTCTCCACCTGTCCTTCAACAGCCACTAATTTTAGGAGGGATTAAGAGGGACAGAGTTAAACTTTCAGTCAAACTCAGGGACGTACCTGACATTCAGGGACAGTTGAGTGGTATGGACAATACTCTAGCCATTGCAACTGTCCTGATTAGGGGACATTCTCATGTTGTACGTGTCTGTACTGGTTGTTTGTTACAGGTCTTGTATACCTGACACGTCGATATATCATATGTAGTAGCATAAGCAACTTTACTGCTGCTAGACTACGCTTTGATTTATTCCGATATGTATATTTCTGTACTATGCATGGCTGTAGGTATGTTCTGCCCTGGTACTTCTGACATTTCTACAGAGCAGGTTCCACTTTGTCCATTCAGAATGATGGCGGCCCTATAGACCCTATATGTAGAGCTATCTCATGTGTCAAGGCAACACATACCCACAGCCAGTAGTAAACAGACAACTTCCACAGTTTGCATACATTAAGGATATTCATGTAGCATTATAATTGATAATACTGTTTCCTATTACATGTAGCTGTTACTGATACAACAAATTGATGTCTGACACCACTACATACACTATATATAGCCTTCATTCCCGAACTCACAGGCCATGTGCAATAACTGTCACTTTGCAGGACACAACTGCCCAGATGGGTGTGTCCCTCGCAGGCGTATGAGTGTTGAACCTCTTCTATTATGCTATCATCTACCTAAGGTGGTCAGCAAATTATGCACTTTCCGTCAGTAGCAGAACTCACATACCAATGGGTGTGAATGAACACTGTATCAGGAACAATGCATAACACCCTGTGGGACATATTTAGACGATTGGTTCTATTAACCAGATACATTCTTAGTCACAGAACATATGTATTCATTCACGTTTGTCGAGGTACATGCCGCGTATGACTCATACATGTTGTCATCTGTCATTACCTGTATTCTGCCACCTGTTCACCTAATATCACTAGTTCTGGAAGTGTTTAGTTGGACTTTGTTACATTCTGATGCATAACTATGGACATCCATGCTAATCGGGTACATGGCACTGATTTGGTCTCTATGTATTCCCCCGATGGTTTACAGACTATCTGGTAGATGTGCTCTTCAGGTTTGGGAGGTGTAGGCGTATGCTATGCCCACATAGGAATATTAATGACTTCCACTGGGTGGTCCTACTACATCTCTGCCAACCAGCACCTGCGCACTTAAGCCCATTAATGCATACCCATGGTCCACCTACCTGGCACCCCTCTACAGCAGGCATAACAAATACTTACTGCGAGCACAGCTGGGGTATGAGCACACCCCTACACATTTCCCACTCTCCCTGCCTCGGGACACATTTCATGCATTTTGTCAACCCATGTATTATCACACTTGCACAACCTACTGTTCCATGTACACCTACATCCTGCTCCTATTAATGTCAGCAGATTCACACGTACCCTGAATTTTTGGGGTCCCGCAAGGGACACCTCTGTCCATGTTTAAAGTGTAGACCTTGCAGAACTCTCCCACTGGTACTTTCCTACCGGTGTTTTGGACAGTGGCAGTGTATTGATCTGTATTGCCTGTCTGTATGTCTGTTCAGCATAGCTGGGCAATGTGGGGGGTGCAACGTTTATTTATTGGACCTCCCAGTCACATATGCCCGGGCTGTAAAGATGTTACCCTTAATTGCTGTGAAGTAACCTATGTATGTACATATGTATATCTACACTGACATATATATTTTGTTTTGTGTGTATGTGTATATATCACTACCTGTTGTTTGTGTATATATATATATATATATATATATATCTATATATATCTGTAGTATATCCTTGTGTGTGTATATATATATATATAGCTGTATGAATATATATGTGTATGTAAATTAATATAGATATATGTATATATACGTTTTTATCTATATATACATCTGTGTCCATTAACCTATACATTTCCCGGACAAGGACACTTACACGTATATTGGGTTTTATCCCTGCTTCAACAGCATACTATTGCCTTAGTCATTATGACACCGACACATCACTCCGGTGAACTTGTGCTCAGTATATTGCATGTTATACAGTGGATAGATGTCGCACGTTTTTCATGTCTGGGGTGCCGCTGCTAACTGGGATGTGATACAGTGTCATTCGACCTATTACTCGTATGCGCAGCCTATTATTCCTGCTACTGTGTTTGTTTCTGTGCACATTCATATTATTACTGTTGATAGGATGTGTGTTTGTGTTACTGTGACTGTACATCAACATATTGTTGTCTTCATGTAGTTGTGTCTTTCTGCTTTTCCCGGTTTGGGGTTGTCACAGCAGAACTCCGTTCCGCTCATGGGTGGGGTATAGGTTTTACATGCCGGGCTGCCAGCCCTGACACACAATGTCCGACAACAATACGCCCATTCACGCATGTCTCCAAGCAAATGATGCTCTATCTGGGAATTGCACCTACGTACTAGCTGACCTCCATGGGCCACTCCATTGCACCCAACGCAACATAATCTAGCACTCCTGTGTCCATAATCGCATATCCATAGTTTCTCCTGCACACCCATGTTGAGTTTCCACGCATAACAGCCATTATACACCTGATATTGCAGCCATGACACACCTTTACACGTTGCCCTCTCATGAGCGTTGGGGCCCTACACACATTTTGTACCACCTCGTGTATTCACAGGCTCACCATCCATTCATATTTGCACATACGTGCCTTTCCTGGTATTATGGATTACAAACGGTTTGCGGGTTACAAGTGTAGGTGGTCGCAACATGTACTACATTCCGTCTGTTTACAATGTTGACATAGCACTTCAACGATGTTATGGCCACTGGTATAACCCTGCCTCTGGTATGAAGAGCGGTGCTCTACTCACACTTGTGCAGCTTTATGTGACATTCGCTGCAAGCACTTCATAATTCCTTGCTTGCTCTGGATTCTCTTCACAACCCTTATGTTTGGTTCATAGGTTCATACTAGGCTATCTGCCCTAGGGCATTTATAAGCCTAGCCAGAGTGTGTTTGGCTTTCGCCACCCATTTTAAATTAATTTTACTATGCCCTTTTTCGAGGTTAGTATACTGTGCCTCTGTCTAACAGTGACACAGAAGTGATACCCAGGGTAAACCTACGATCTCCCATCCACTCATCAAGATTCCTCTTGAAGAGAGTCAATGAGGGACTCTGCCTAACCTGGACTGGGATTTTATTCCAGAGTGAAGGGAGCCTCTGGGTTATGAATCTGTCCCTCCAGCATGTCCTATTTATTTCAGTGCTGAGGTTCAAGTCTCTCGAGCATGTAGCTCGATGGGATTTGGATTTTCTGAGGTGCAGCATGTCCATTAATTCCAGGTTGGACATGGCTTTATAAGTCAGGCACGGATTGCCTCTGAGCAGGCGGTATGCCACTGAGTAGAGCTGGAGTTTCTTTAACCGGGCAGCATATGGCATCTGTTTGAGCCCTTTGATCCTCTTGGTGAGGTACTTTTGGGGTCTTTCCAGTTGCTGCAGGTGTCTGGTAAGGTACATCCCAAAAGGGGCATTGTACTCAATTATGGGCCTGATGAGGGATGAGTAAAAAGGCACAATGACCTCCCCTGATCTAGATGTGAATCCCTTCATGATTAGGTGGGCTATATAAAATGTTTTTCTAACCACTTTGGCCACGTGGTTGTCAAATGAGAGATTGATATCAACTTGGGTCCCCAGGTCCCTAATTACTTCTTCTGTACTTAATGGATTACCACCTATGTGGTAATTTGTGGGCACTTTGTTTTTGCCAAAGGGGATGACTATACACTGTTTGGCATTTAGCTTGAGGCCATGGCTCTGGCACCAGTTGTCTGTTTCTATGACACCCTTTTGGAGGATGCTTGTGTCGGCTGGAGAGTCGATTATGGTGCCCAGTTTGCAGTCATCTGCAAACTTGGTCAGCCACAGTCCTTCCGTGTTGGCCTGTACCTCCGAGAAATATATACCGAACAAGAGAGGTCCCAGGATTGAGCCTTGTGGGACTCCACATGTAACTGGTTTGGAGTCTGACATGGCTCCAGCAATTCTAACCATGTGGGTTCTGTCCTTGAGCCAGTTTGCAACCCATCTAGTGACATAGGGGTTTATATTTAAGCTGGTGAGCTTAACTATAATGCCCGAGTGGGGTATTGTATTGAAGGCTTTTGCGAGGTCCAGGTAGGAGAGGCAGGATCTGCCCTTAACAAAGCCGAACTGGGTAGGATCCAGTGTCTGTAGGTCCCTGATATCTTTATTTATGAGGTCCATGATGATCCTTTCCGTAGCTTTGCAGACCAAGCTAGTCAGGCTTATGGGGCGATAGTTACCAGGATCCGTTGAGGCACCACCTTTGTGGAGAGGGACCACTGTTGCTGTACGCCACTCATTGGGTACATATCCTGTAGTAAGGCTGATATTGAACAGTAGTTTTATGTTTGGGTTTAGCTCTTCTTGGATTTTGTCTTTTGGCGTTCCTTACATATATATATATATATATATATATATATATGTATGTATCTATATATATCTGTATCTATATATATATATATATATATATATATATATATGTGTGTGTATATATATATATATATATATATATATATATATATATATATTTATATATATGTGTATATACAGATAAATATGTAGACATATAATTGCATATTTCTGTTATGTCTGTGGATATTTATCTATACACACATCTATCTATCTATATATATAAAAGTTACAGCTGTACAAGACAACATACATTTGCTATGCTAATAGCTGCGTACACCTGTGCAGGTGCACTTGCATCTACTTATTCTGAGTTACATATGTTTACAGGCACTTCTTTGGGATTACATGTGCCTTATTCCTTATGAAAGTACAACTTTGATGGAATCCGGTTAACGGACCCATGCGAACGCGGTCACCTTTACATGTATAAATGTTGGCTTTACAGCACAGAGTCATTCATTACACAATTAATATGTGCTATAGTTGTACTTGAACCGGGAATGCCTTTACGTTGGGCGGATGCTGAAACCACTACACTATTGGTGTTCTGGCTCATTTATATGTATACCCATGGTTCATAGCTACTCTGACATACACCTCACTGCTTCCTTTACACAGCAGGCATCCATTCTCCTCCTGGGAAAACCGCAGTACTACAATTAGGACATTCCCTGTTTCTTACTGCTCTGGACCCATGCTGCAAGTTTACTCACTCCAAGGATATTCAGAACTCCTACGCTTATAGTCCTCGCACATACGCGTGTTTTTTGTCAGGGTGTTCATGTGCTGGTCTGGGTGTAGGCTTGGCCGACTGGTGACTAGAACTGTCCTGGTGCTGTTCAAAGATCAGACGTAGCACATGGACAGAGTTAGTCCAGATTTTAACATTCTACCTATGTTTATAGACACAGGTGTTTGGGCACCTCTGACCACATCATTGGGTTGGTGCTACATAATTTAGGGTGGGGAGTGGTTCCACTACATAATGCAGGTTTGGGGGTGGTTTCCACGTGTTTCCCTTCCCATTTGACTATTTCATTCATTTATAGATACAATGAATATTATTCTGGACATCTGTTAAAATTCACTACAGGTATGCAATAGTCCTGTCAACAGATGTGACAGTTGGTTGGTGTACTTATGTGTACGGACCTCTGTGAGACTTGAGGACTTGTTTCTACAGTGACAGGGACAAGGCTATAGCAACTCTGGGACAATCACGGACACTTCTACCATATTAGTACTATTAACTTGGAATGTGTTGACAGATTCGTAATACTACTAATTTTCTGCAGTTAAATGTGTCTATAACTCTTCATTGTTGTAAGTAGTCATTCTCATTCAACACCTTTCCCCCAAAGGTCACTGGCTTTGTGAGTGGTTAAGAGGCTGGCCAGTTATTGTGCGAATGCTCTGACCATTGGTAGCGTTGACATTGTCATATGTACAGGTTGGGATGTATTCTGGGGACTAGGGTTGCCACCTTTTCAAATGGCCAAGATGGAACATTTTCGGAACACACATCAGATTTTACAAGCCGACACATACCCACGGTCAGTACAAAGGATAGAACTTTACTTATTTGCCTACATAAAAGCCTATTGTTGTAGTGGTTTAGTTGCTTATTCTGTTTCTTGTAACATTTAGGTATTTTAGACACTGAAATAATTATTTTCTGCAACTATTATGTAACATATGGGACATAATTATGTCCTACAATCCCAGGACATATGCCAGTTGTAATGTATTTTGTCAGGACACAACTGTCCAAAGAGGGACTGTCCCTTGCAAAGCGGGACAGATAGTAACCCTACTGCGGACACCAGATTGTTTGGGCCAACACATAGCCATGGTCAGTGCAGGTTTAGAACATTCATTTGTTTCCTAGCTGTGAGCCTTATACCTTTGGCACTTTTGTTGTTTGCCTGTTTCTTGTATGAATTACGTTTATTCTATCCTGACATGACCACTTTAGGCAACTGTTACATGCAGTATGGTACATAGTTATTTTCTACAATCACAGGACATTTGGCATTGTATCATTGTTGGTCAGGTCACACCTACACACACTTTAATTGTCCCTCACACAGTGGATCAGGGGGTATCCTGTTTACGTCAGTGCCTTCATCACCCTTATACCATGTGCCACTATGCGAATGTGTGCAATATATTCTCTCGCTTATTCGTGTC
>NC_056739.1:617657887-617665387 GCF_019279795.1 Protopterus annectens
CATTTTGTACCTACAGAATTGGTGAATAGGGAGTTACCAGCAGTGTTATTAGATTTTATAGAAGTAGTCAAGAGTTTACTAGAAGAGCGTAGAGAGTTTAGATTGTTATAGGGGATGATGAGTTGGGAGAGTATAGGGGTGTTATTTGGTTGGTACAGTATTTTATGGGCCAGAATGAGTTGATGGATAGTAAGATAGTTTTGAATTTCAAGCCAGCCTAGTAGTTTCAGGTTAAGACAATGATGGGTTCTGTAGGGGTTACCAGTAGCGAAGCGAGCAATGTTATTGTAGCAAGTAGCCAATTTGTTAAGGTTGTTTTTCTTGAGGTTGGTAAAGATGGGTGAAGCATAAAGAAGAGTAGAAATAAGATGGGAGTGAGCGATCCTAGTTCTAGTAGCTGGTGTAAGAAATGGTGTAATTCGATACAAGGATCCTATTTTTCTGTTGACCAGTTTTATAGAGTTGTTAATATGTTGGTCAAAAGAGAGATTATTATCAATGGTAATACCTAACAGTTTAGTTGTAGAGTCAGGTGAGATGACAGTGGCACTGTTGGAGGAGATATTAAAGTTTAAGGGGGAGGTCCTGGAAGTGGGGGTAAAGAGAAGAAGTTTAGTTTTTTTAGCATTTAGTAAGAGGAGTCGACTGGAGAACCATGTTTTCACGGTATTAAAGACATTTTGGGTAAGAGAGATCAGTTCTGAAGTGGAAGATGCTGAGCAGATGAGCGTAGAATCATCGGCATATTGAATGCATGTAGCTTGAGGGATTATTGTTTGAAGATCATTAATGAAGAGGGAAAAGAGAAGTGGGCCAAGGATAGAGCCTTGAGGAACTCCGATAGAAACAGGCAAAAAAGAAGAAATGTGGTTATCCCATAGAACTGCCTGTTTTCTGTTTGTGAGATATGAATTAAACCATGTAATGGCTGAGGTATCAAAAGAGAGAGATTCTAGAGTCTTAATTAATAAAGTGTGGTTGACCATATCAAATGCTTTAGAAAGGTCAATGAAGAGGGCAGAAGAGAGTAAGTTGTTGTTACGGTTCTGATTAATAGTGTCTACAAAGGAAAGCAAGGCAGTAGTAGTACTGTGATGTGGTCTAAAACCATGTTGACAGTCTGCTATAATGTTGTGAAGAGAGATATTGTACAAGTTGATGATGGATACATTTTTCCATAATTTTGCCAAGGGTGAGAGGAGAGCAATAGGTCTATAGTTAGAATAGTCAGTGGAATTTCCACCTTTATGAAGTGGGATGAAATGAGAGGCCTTCCAGATATCAGGGATGATTTATTCTTTGATGGTCCTATTTATGAGAATAGATATAGGATATGCGATGACCTTGGCAGCCTTTTGAAGAAATAGTGAAGGGAGCTTGTCAGCAGAGGGGGTGCAAGGTTTTAGTTTGAGAAGGAGTCTATAAATGTAAGATGTAGAGATAGGTTGTAGAGAGAATTTAAAGGAGGAGTTAGTTAGGTTACTTGGTAGACAGAAGTTGTTGGCATTTAGTTGTTTAGCTAGAGCTTGTATAGTTTCAGTGAAGAAAGAGTTAAAAGCATCTGCAGTTTGTTGAGGGGTGTCAGGGTCAGCATTAATTGGGGAAGGTGTTTTAGAGGTTCCTGGGGAGAGGAGTTTATTGACTGAGGACCAGAAGAGTTTAGAATTATTAAGATGATTTTGCTGTAGTTCAAGGTAGAATTTCTTTTTGTCAGATATTTCTGCCTTTTTAGTTAAATTTCTAAGCTGACGGAAGTGTAAAAAGTCAGGGTTATTTCTGTGGGATCTCCATGAGGCCCAGACTTTATTTCTAGTAAGAATAAGTTTTTTAGTTTCATGGGAGAGCCAAGGGGCTGAATTAGATTTCATTCTAATACTACGTTCAGGAGCATGTTTATCAAGAATGGATAAAAAAGCTTTATTAAAGTAGATTACCGCATTTTCAAGAGGAAGCATTTTTAAGGGGTTCCAGTTACATAACCCAAGTTCAGTCTGAAACAGGTCTGGATTAAAATTTTTGATGGTGGGTACTTTTCTTATAATGTGGGGGATAATACAATCAGTCTTTTCCCTAGTTATGAAAGTTAAAGAGTGATCACTAACATCATCAGGCAGGGTTCCCGTTCTGTAGTTATGTTCGACTCTGTTTATAAGTATCCAGTCTAGAATGCTTTCTCTATTACTATGTTTATTTAGCCTAGTAGTTGAAGTAATAGTTTGGGTAAAACTATGAAGGTTGATATGAGATGAAGGGTTTTCAGCATTAATGCTATTCCAGTCTATGTTAAGGTCGCCTAGTATTATGGTTTCTTGAGGATAAGTAGCAGATACCCAACTAAGATAATTTTCGAGAATAGGTATATTGTTACCAGGAGGCAGGTGCATGCAGATGATATAAAGGGATTTTTTGGAATTTAGTTGAAGTTTAGCAATGATGGCTTCTATCTTGTTATCTTGAGTTGGAGAGTCTGGAAGGTTAGTGATATTCAGATGATTTTTAAAAAGAATTGCAACACCACCACCTTTGCAGTTGGGACGGTCAAGCCTTACTATATTATAGCCCTGGGGAATAATTTCAGTGTCTTTAGTGGTAGGTTTTAGCCAGGTTTCTGAAAGGCAGAGAATATCAAATGATTGAGTATGAAGGAGGGCATGCAGGTATGGTACTTTGTTGTTTATGCTTTGGATATTAAGATGGCCTATTAAGAAGGTGTTATTAAGTTTAGGTATAGACACTAGGGGAGAAGGGAAAGTAGGACCAGGCTTAGGGTGGATGTCTCCATCTAGAAGGGATGGATTTGTAGGTTTATTTATGAGGTTAATCTTTAGAAGGGTTTGTATTTTAGTTTTGTTCTCTGAAGGCGCGACATAGTTGAGGTGTGTGAGTCTATGGAATTTAGGTAAATGATAATTAGGGGTAGAAGAAATATTTGGGTATGGGATAAGTGGAAGGAGAAATGTTGACGTGTGTTTGCTAGGGTGGAAGTGTTGGACATAAAATGGTTTCTCATAGTAGGACAGGAGGTACATTGAGCATAGGGTGGAAAGAAGTAGGAGTGAGAATAAGAGTATGGTAGGAAGCCATAGTAAGAGGAGTAGTAGTATAATAGAAAGATATGAGAAAGTATGAGTGGAGAAAGTAGAGAGGGATATACTACTGAAGAGGTAAGAATTAGAACCAGGAGAAGCAAAGAGGGGACAGGAGTAAAACAGAATGAGGAGTTAAATAAGGGAAAGTTATAATTGGAGGGGAAAGTGAAAGGAAATAAGAAAGGAGAGTATGGAAATGAGTGGGAGTGTAAGGTGGAGAAAGGGTATAAGTGGGGGTGGGAGGAATAGGGGTGGAAGGAGAAGGATTGGAAGGCTAGGATTGGGGGTGTGTCCAGAGAGCTATAAGGTAAGGACCCCTGGGGGTGGGTGGGAATTGGGGGTAGGGAGAGGAGCGGAGTGAGCCTGCAGGGCGAACGGTGCGGGCAGAAACAACTGAAGGTGGGCTAGGAAGGAGACAATCAGAAAAGCAGGTAAGTATGATGGGAATAGAAAGTATAATCAAGGAAGGGGTAAGAGAGAAGTCAATAAAGCACCAGTGGGATGAATAAAGTTGAGGAGGATTAGGGCAGTAAAACATACAGTAGGGGAGAAGGAAGAAATAGGTGAAAGTGTAGCAGGTAAGGATTAGGCAGGTTACAGCAGTAAGAAAAGAAAACTACAGTTAGCAGGGAGGTAGATAGACAGCAAGGTATATACAGAGACTAAGGGAGTTCAGAAGACCAAAACCTAACCTTGCAGACTAAAAAGGGGTAATCAGAGGCAGTAGGAGCAGCAGAGAAGTAATCAGAGAGAGGAGACTGCCATCTACTGGATAGTGTAGGTAGTGGAAATGAGAAAGGGGCAGCTGAAATTGGATAGCAAGAGTGATAGGGAGTAAGAGTAGAGAAAAAAGCTAAAAAGTAAGGGGTGTGAAGGGGTAGTGGAGGTTAAGAAGAGGAGAGGTACTGGCTGCTAGGCTCTAGGACACAGGCAATTGTCTGGACTCTTTAGGTTGACCTAATAGGAGGCTATAAATCAACAAAACAGTGTCCAGGACCTTGAGCGGAGAGAATATAGGAAACCAGCAACTTTCAATCACTGTAGGCAGGGCCAAGTCCGTCCGACACCAGTAAGAGGTAAGCAGGACAGGAAACAATAGAGATTGAGCTAGAACTTTAGGGAGACAGGTAAGGCAGATAGGTAGGAAGGGAATAAAAAAAGACAGAGTTAGCATAGGTGTTCAAATTCTGGAGGTACAAGAGAAAAATAAAACCAGCTTTAGCAGATAAAATTCACATAGACCAACAATATAAGGTAGCAAAAACATCTATCAATCAAACACATAAGTCTGTTTAAACAGAATGTAAAAGCAAAAGTAGTATATTCATCATCACTCTTTTGAAAAGGTTTGTGTTACAGAAAGGTATGAGATTATAACCAAGTCAAATGCAGTGCTACCTCAAATAAAAGAAAGCTAAAGATCTAATTAAAATATAATCCAGACAAAATAGCCTATTAATTCTTAAAGTCCATAGTATAATAACTAAAGATACTACGATAACAGCAATGAGAGCTAAGCAATAATATTAAGCTGAAATACTATTACAGTTAGGGCAGGAGTACTCGCAGAGCCTGCATAGGCCCCTTAAGAGTCACGCCGAGAGTGTGGGGTGTTAACTTAGATAATGTGGCATGTTGTAATGTTTGCAATGGAAAAACGCCAAGTTATACAAACAGTAAGCTCCACGTGGGTGACGCAGCTGTAGTAGCGATAAGGCTACAAAACTACAGGCAGTCGGAAATAAACTATTTGTTCATTCATACATGATTCGTAAATGATTCAAAATGTCTGGAAAATAAGTTAAAAAATAACTATAATATTGCAGTATAGCGTTAAATTATCAGCTGGAAACGCTGTAAAGCTATATGGCCTCAATGCAGGGAGTGCATGCTTATACCAACATAAAGTTATACCAATAGTAAGTTCCACATGGGTATTTATACCAATGCCAAGCTATACAAATAGTAAGCTCCAGGTGGGTGGTACAGCTTTGGTAGCGATAAGGCTACTAAAGTATAGACAGTCATAAATGATTCAACATGTCTGAAAAATAGGTTAAAATACCACAATACTAATGCAATATAGTGCTATATTAATAGCTAGAAACGCTTCGATACTATATAGGCTCAAATTAGGGAGCACATAGTGAGTAGCAAGAAAAGAATGGTGCAGTTCAGTTTGCGACGGCAGAAACGCCAGTTAATGCAAATAGAAGCGCCACGTGGGTGGCGCAGTTTAGGTAGCGATAAGGCTACAGAACTACAAGCAGTCTAAAGAGGTTCAAAATGTCTGGAAGTGAGTAAAAAAGAGAAATTATTAGCACAGTTCAATATAGTGTTACCAGCTAGAAACTCTACATTTAGTTGCGATAAATAACCTTGCAGGTATTAAGACAAGGTTTGTTAGCACCTTAACAATTTCTTAATATTGCTCAATAGAAATCAAAGCAAAAACAGTTGCAAACGGATTATATTATCCATGTCAGTTGTGATAAATAACCGTGCAGGTATTAAGACAAGGTTTGGTAGCACCTTAACAATCTCTTAATATTGCTCAATAGAAACAAAGCAAAAACAGTTACAAACGGATTATATTATCCATGTCAAGAGAACAGAGTCTTTAAAAAATTGAGCTGTGAGTCCATAACTCAAGTTCCTTTGATACAAAAATAGTGCTGACTTCTTTGGAGATATATATATATATATATATATATATATATATATATATATATATACACACACACACACACACACACACACACACACACACACACACACACACACACACACACACACACATATATATATATATATACACACGCACACACACACACACACACACACACATATATATATATATATATATATATATATATATATATATAAATATATATATATATATATATATATATATATATATATATATATATATATATACACACACACACACACACACACACATATATATATATATATATATACACACACACACACATATATTATATATATATATATATATATATATATATATATATACAATGAAAATAAAAAGATAAACTGTTGCGTACAGTATTAAGTGTGAAACCAGTAGAAAAAGCACCAGAATAAGTATAAAAATAAAAGGTAATATCTGGCATTCACACTCGCTCCTTAAATCTTACTTGTATTCATTGTATAAATGCTGATTTAGAAGCAATAGCGTCACAATCTGTTCAGATCTGTCCAAAACGCTATATAGTCGTACCAGGATAAGGGACTTTTCAGTTCAAGAAATGCCAAAAAGCCAACAGTAGAATTGATGTGAACAGTTCAATTCAACAACGAAACACCGACTATTCAGTCATTAAAATACTGGATACTCCAAGTAGTGAAACAGGTTACTATAGACAGTTCAGTACAGCAACAATAGCGACTATTCAGTCAATGAAATACTGGATACTTCCAACTGATAAAATAAAATCTATTTATTGGATCCACAGACAAAAAGGTTAGCGCTTTCGCATGATATGCTTTATCAAACCAATACATTCTTGTCAGGAAGTAAAGAATATTATTTCTAATGTCTATAACAATCTTGAAGACATGTTTAAATTATATCTTATGGATTATCAACTTTATGACTTTTTACTACTAGATGAACCCATAACCCCTGTTATTAAAGGTCTCCCAAAAATTCATAAAAATGAAATTAATCCACCCATGAGACCTATAGTTTCAGGTCGTGGTTGGGTCACTGAAAACATTAGCTTTTATATTGAAAAACAACTACATCCGTTATTAAATAATCATAGTACTATACTTAAGGATTCAAAAGATTTTCTTTTAGATTTTTATGAAGCCACTAAGGAACAGCAGTATAATTCTAATCTGATATTAGTATCTATGGATGTACAATCCCTTTTCACAATGATTCCCAATGATGTAGGCTTACAATATATACAAGAATATATGACCTTGCATTCTGGTTTCACTGTTACTAAAATAGAGTTCATATGTACATTACTAGAATTAGTACTGGAAAGTAATGTGTTTATGTTTGTGGAAAACTTTTATCTTCAGAAGAATGGCGTAGCTATGGGCACACCATGTGCCAATAGCTACGCCAATCTTGTTTTGGCATACTGGGAAGAGAAGAAGTTATTCATTATGGAGAAATATAAGAAGTATGTAATATTTTATAAATGGTTTGTAGATGACCTCTTCTTTTTATGGCAAGGGAATAAACAAGAGTTAATGGCATTTGAAACAGAGGTCAATCAATTAACATCTTTTTTAAAATTTACCATTACATCTTCTCCGAATGAGATTTCTTTTTTGGATATACAAATCTGGCGTTTACCCAGTGGAATTTTTAATACAGGGATGCATAGAAAATCATGTCATAGAAATAGTTTATTAAGTAGGGACAGCA